>NC_053407.1:20019214-20256714 GCF_016859285.1 Xiphias gladius | reverse complement strand
CCCAGGTGGTCTGAGTGCAAATAGAAGTGGAAATAGAGATTGAGAGAATAGAGAGAGTATGCTTTTCAAATCCTACAACCCCTGGACTACTCTGCATGGCTTATGTGGATTTTATCCCCTAGGACTCATTCCCAAGGAACCACAAAAGGATGTTCACAACAAACCAAAAATACAACTCACAGATGAAATTTGATGACTTCCTCAGCCCATCAAAAGCTGCCCTGTAGACATAAAGACACACACTAACAGACACATCTGTTGAGCTGCAGGGGAGTATGTTAGTCAAGGGAGGTGACAGGTTCTTAATTATCAAGGTCTCATCGTATGTTAGAAAATAGCAGCTTAATTTCCTCGCAGTTTCCATAGAGTTGTGCTTTGAACTTGCATGTTCTCTCTGATCCCCAGATGTTAGAGGCACAGAGATAGAATCTCCCAGGCTCACAGATGTTGTCACAGATCTATTTGTAGACGCTGTGTACAGACACCAAGCCTCCAAATGGCATGCTGTAAAGGCAAAGTTATCAGTTTTGTGATAGATGATAACGTGTCTCACCTAGATTGTCTACTGTGAGGACACTAGAGAAAGCACAAGGAAACTCAGTTTCAGCCTTGTCAAAAAAGAACAGGGAACCAAGGACGGAAACTCTTAGTTGTCATAAATCTTGTTAAAAATGCTTTCAGTGTATTCTTCCACGATGGAGCATTGCCAAGAACAACAGTGAAGTTTTCTCCCAGTTTATAAAGAAGAATTCTTTTAGTTTATTATCTGGTAAGTTCATACTTGTTGCAAGTCAAATATAGCATTTCTTTCAATTGACTGTGATGCCCCTTTCCTATAGGAGGTGAACATTATGAAATGGGTCGCAGAGTTAGGAGTGCTAGGAGTGTTAACCGGTTCAGATCAACCTCAGATGTGCAGCATCACTGTGCCAATCTCAAAGGACTATGAGATTTACTGTTCTTATATAGACACTATTTGAACAAAACTGCATATTTTGGATTTATTTTGGATTATTGATCAGAAAAAACAAATTATCTGAAGACATCATCTCAAGCTCTTGGGTATCATTGTTGAGAGTTTTCACTATTTTCTGACAATTTATAGACAAAATGATTCATAACTAAGTAAAGTTTTTCGGAAAAAAGACCAATTTCTGGGTGCCGAACAGGGCTGAGGAAATTTATATTTAGGCTGGAGGTCTATGCTGCTTTGACTAATGAGTTGCGAAAAGGCTGGAGTTTGACGAAGACCAGTCAAAGTGAGTCCTGTCTTCCTACATCAACTCTCAATAGTCACTGCAAAGGGAGGAATAGTTCCAAGGTTATTATTGAGCTGAGTTTGCTTATCTCCAGCCAGGCATTCAGAACAAAAAGGCAGTACAGTATCCATCATCCCTGCAAGCCCCAGTCCTATTGTTATGATAATCCAGCTGTTCCTCCAGAGATAGCAGAGATCCTGCTTCACTGATACCCTTGCGAGGATATCCCTTCCTATGAGGGGCTTGATGACCTTCTCTCCTCCATGTCTTTTTGTTCCCTGTACCCAGGATGAGTCAACCTCAACTCCTCCCTGGGTCCAAGGACTTCTAACCTGACTGGAAATCTCTTACCACTCTGTAAAGGAACAAATACCAAAGCTTCAGACAGCTCTGTTTATTGACTCTATGTGTTCCCCTCAAAAGTTGTACCATTCCCTGACCATAAACAGGATCTCTGTGTTTTCAGTTTCCATTCTTTATGAGTGATATTAATAGAGGCCTCTGAAGTTGTCCCCATGATTCAAAGCAGGGGAACTTGGGAGAATGTTATGGTGTGAGACCTTCTATTTTTCAGCTAAAAGGCCATCTTCGCCTAAATGTATATCCCCCTCTACATCAATAAAAGTGCTGTTAATAGTTTGCCCTAGTGATATGCTGTCTTGAGATTATCTTGCTGGCACTTGCCAAAACACATCTTGCCTTGTTTAAACAAAAGCCAGCCTTGGAAAGGAGGTCTGTGAGCCAGAGAGTGTGCCAAAGCACAGTTTGGAAATATGCTGCAGATTAAGTCAGAAACTTTCCATAGTCCTGAACAGAGAAAAGTGACTTTGGTTGGAAAATTATTTTTCCTCAGACCTCTCAAACTCTAGAAATTCAGCACAGAGTCGATCCTCCTATGTTTACATTGTAAATCTGTACATAATGTAAACCGAGACTTTTTTCCAGCTGTATACAAGCTGAATATGTGTCTCTGGTCATGTTTAGAGACAACAGTCCTCCCTCCACCCTCAGCAGCTCTCTTGAAGGGACTCTTGCCTCTTTAAATGGGAAGTTCCATGGAAACCACCCGAGGAACTATTTTAGAATATGTAGCAGAGACCTACATGGAAACTATATGACATGTACATGACAGAACAGCCAGGCAACCACATGCTGACACCAGGAGAATTGTGTTTTAGTATTAGGGCAGAAGAACACAGATGTTAGCTTTACAGCTGGAAATTTGTCAAGTACAGTATCTATGCCCCTGCAACTTTAATACAGCTGGAAGTGGGCCTGAGAGGAAACACTTTTTGGAGTTTCCAAAGAGTGTCATTTTAAGAGTGTAGGATAGAAACTGTAGCTGAAATGCAAAAGTGCTGCCAAGAATATCAGAAAACTGCTCAGATGAAAACTTTAGAAGTCGTCACAGCAGAGAATTGTTTTGAGGTTGCATTAGTGTTGCATGACGTTCTCTCTAATTCCAGGGTGTATGTTTATACTGGAACAGGTGTTCATTGGGTTGCAGGGAAACCACACACAAACATCTGTCTCAGTTTTAGTTCCCACATTTACTAATCATAGAATACTGGCTTATGATCTACATGGAAGAAAATATGTTGATGGTCCACATTAGCTAGGTAAATATTTGTTTCATTGATTTAATGTTCCACAAGTGCATTGAAATAGCTCTTATCTTTTCACCAACCATTAAGCCTAACAATTTTAATGAAAATCATATTATCTAGCAGAAAGAACAATTAATTATGTATAATGCAGTGCCAGTTCAGCACTGAAACGTTGATGTCACTGTTCTCGCTGTTCTGTCTCAGCTATAGATATTGATCTTTTATGCCACAGCAGTCTCTTGCAAAAGTTTGGTTTGCTTTGTTTTGGTTTGGCAACACTCAACACGGTTAGTGTAGTTCAAAGTTTTCCCTCAGTTTCTTGACTGTTAGCAGTCACTGATAATTGTTTTTAAAGAATTTGATGCGTCCCCCCAAATTCTACAGGTAATTTATTTTCTTAAGGAATCTGTGGACAATTACACACACCACCTTTACACTCATTTGTTGCTTTTGCAGACACTGGTTGTGTGTATGTGGGCGGGTGTGTGTGTATAAGAGAGAGACTCGAATAACATGCTTCAACAGGGTGCTGGATGTAGAACATACAGTATGCTTGTCTGCTTCCCTTCAAATAATACCCTATAGCTACATAAACGCTGTGCATGTGTTGACCCAAGTACTTTTAGCTTTCAGTTATGCTCAAACCACCACAACTCTGGTAACCCACTTACAGTCAGACATGTACAATGCAATGTGCAAGCGTTTGTGCAAATTTATGTCAAGTACAGTCTTTCAGTAGTCTTACACTGCAACGTCTATACAAAATATGACATTCATGAAATTTGTTTTTCTTTGTATTAGGGCAAAATTGTTTTATGTCTTTGGAATAATTAATTTTCATTGTGCATCTGCCAGGTCGTATACTGTATATGATGGTTTCTACGTGAAGCATCAGCATCTACGATGAGAAGGGAAATTGGAATAACTATTCGTAACTATTTAGAGTCTTAGCAGACAAGCCAAGGAGCATCATAACATATTCATAGAGCAGTGGTGGAAGAGCTGTTGAGTCTGTCGTCTTCTTCATTATATTGATGGGACAGAGTTATCTGAAAGCTTTGGGAACCCAGGAATCTTTAGGAGCTGAAGCCATTTCACAACACTCAGATTCTGGTTTCATCTGCAGACTGAGCTCTGACTCTCTGGAGCTCCTCCAGCCCAGATAACACAGCCACATAATGGCTCCAGTTTATCTCCTCACCAGCCTTTCGATCTTCCATTTCAGTGCCAGCACCTCCTCCTCCTTATGGATCCCTCCCACTCTACATAGCAAAGAAGGAACTCAATTAATCTTGCTACATATTGGCTTTTCTTTGTCCAACTCTCTCTGATGGCCTATTTAAACATTTTTTTGTGGGAGAATACACGTAAGCAAAACTTAAACTTTTGCAACGATTAGACAATTAATCAATTAACAGAAAATTAATCTGCAACTTTGTTGATTATTGTTTCAGCCATTTAGCAAAAGTCCAACCACTCTCATTTGTTTGCAAGCACACACTGTGGTCAAAGCAGAAAAACAAGAGGAGAGATCAGGAGCCTGTTGCTTTTAATTTATCATGAAAAACCATATGGGTGTATTTTGTATGCTGAGTGGTTTTGTTTTTTGTTTTACAAAAAGATGTTAAGTTTAAAGGAAGAGCTGAATTGAACCACAAACTCTTGGTATAAAACTGTTGTAGCAGATGTGCAGTTTGCATTACCCATATAGGTTTCAGTACTTCTGTGTAAGTTGAACTGTTCCTGTGTTTCTTTTGTCTGTTTACATCGGTTTTCAACCAGAGGAATCATCAGACACGGTGAAAGTGGCTTCATACATCCTCATCGGAGTGGGTGCACTGTCAATGGCCATGGGCTTCTTCGGCTGCATAGGTGCCATCTACGAAATCCGTTGTCTGCTGGGTCTGGTGAGGAATCACATTCACTTTGAGCTCTAATGCTAACATGCTACAGCCTGGTTTCATTCTTTTAAAGGGGCAATTTGTAAGAATTTCAGTTGAAAACATTGAAAAATTAACGAAGGTTATCAACAGAATTTGAAGAAATAACAGTTTTGACGTTATGTCAAAGACGTCTGTGTATTGTGTTGCAGAGATAGCCACTGAAATTAGCATGCTAACCAGCTAGCCCCAACCTGTAATACCACTTCGTACCTCAAGAGGCAATAGTGAGTCAGTGTAGCGTCCAGTCTACCCTCTGTCCAACATGAGAGTGTATTTCCTTGTTTCTTATGATAGGGGTGGACACCCCCAACTTTCTGGTAATATCCTGCCCCCTATTTGTTTGGAGAATGAATTTGACAGTTGGCCAGTTCTTACATATTGCCCCTTTAAGAGGTAGACGTACTGTTAACACCCTCACCATGGAAGTTAAAAACTAAATGTGAGTCAAAAAAACATGTAAGATCACATAACCAGAGTTCATTCATGACCACACAGAAAACCCAATATTGTGTTACATGACAGAGAAAATAAATAGGTTTTAAACGTCAGTCTCAACCTCAACCTCATCTCTCTACAATTGAGTCAATAATAAAAACATAAAATACCCAAAAATAATACATTAAAAAATCCCAGTAATGTTTGCCTCTCTCATCAGGTGCGTATTAGTGTAATTGTACCTACAGGACCTCCCAATTGTGTATTAAAGAGCTAAATGCACCTGCTTGAAATGTCAAGCTTGACTAAGAACACCTGATGGATTCCTGTTGACCGTAAAGCCCTTCCACATTTCTGCTTATGTGTGGGCAGAGGGTTCGCAGCATGTGTGGATTTACAAAGAGGAGGAGACATGACGGGGATAAAGCCAGTGAGATGTAGGGGGTACAACAGGAGTGGGGATGGGTGAATGACCTCTACAGTGTTAAACCCGCTAGGTGTTAGCTGAAGAACTGATGTGACCTACTTCTCCCAGTGACAGTGACCAGCTGGCAGTAGACCCCCCATCACACACACACACACACACACACACACACACACACACACACACACACACACACAGACACAGACACACAGACACGCACATGCACACACACACCACCTTTACACGCAGAGAGGACATACATAAAGCTGTGGAAGGATCTTTAATGGCTTACAGTATTATTGCTGAAGGCTTCAGAGACTATGTTAAAGATGTACAGTATGTATCTGTAAACACAGTTGAAAATGAAAAAGTTAAAAAAAAAAGTAAAAATGTCTGCAGAAGAATGTTTTTCTTTTCTTGTTGTTTTATGCACTCTCTTCTCTTTTAGCTCTGTTTTTTGTCTCTACCAGCTCCTGGGGGAAATAGCTGGCTCTTTAGCTGCTAAACGCACCACTATGTTCACCAGCTAATTGCTAACTGTGTCTGTCTGTTGTTTGGTGCTGGGCAGCCAGTGTTCAGAGACTTTTTTTTTGCTGAAAACAGCTGCCTGCCGCAGCCAAACCTTCATTATGAGAGCAGTGAGAGTGAACCAGAACAGTACAGTTGTGGCCTGAGCAGCTAAACAATGGGCTGAAACTTGCTGTAAAGCTGCGCAGAGCCAAAGGGAGCTGCATACGGCCCCGTTCACCGTGTGACATTGTTTTCACATTGTCATTTGATACATTGTTATTATAAAAATAGTGATTACAGCTTCAAGAAATCTTTTCTTTTTTTAATTTTCCATAACTTGTAATAGGAGATTGTTGATTTCATGCAGTTTTGTCAGTGTTTTAAAAGTTTGGATTACAAATGTTGCTATTCTGACATTCCCCTTATCCCCCACAGTATTTCACCTGCCTCCTGCTCATCCTCATCGCCCAGGTCACTGCTGGAGTCCTCATTTACTTCCAAAGAGAGCCGGTAAACACCAGCGTACTTAATCAATCTACTTTTCTCCGTTCCTTTCTTTCTAAATGTCATGTCTTTATAACCTATCCTCCTGTTTCTAGTCTTTTTAGTGTTTCCCTTTTTATTCTCTCACCTAATTTAGCCTTCCTTCGCCCTTCTGTCCCTCCCACCACCCTTCCTCCCGCCGGTATAGCTGAAGCCTAATGGGTATTTGTGCCTCCACCCTTCTCAGCTGTGTCTGGGTACGTTTAGGTCTTAGCAAAACCTGTTAGTAAGCCCCGATGACACACAGTTTCATAGCACAACGAATGGAAAGTGACGGGGTGTCTGTTTCTGAGCAATGTGACGTTGGATGCTGGTAGAAAGCAGGTGGACTGTACGAGATGTGTGACAACTGCAGAGGAAGTAGCAAGCAGGCTCTTGCACTGAATGTCTCCATTGTCGTCTCATTTCCCCATCTGGGTTGTTGCTGTGTGTTGTGGTGTTGGGAGATAGGGCAAACAAATTCATGATGATTGTGCATCGCTAAAGCTGCAGTCATTTGCTGACTTATAAAATTGGTATGACTAACGTTGCCCCATCTAAGACAGTTAATAATCACTCGATGGACAGAAGCCACTTTCTACTGAAGTCTCTGATTATACAGTGCCCCCTATAGGCGGGATCACCATATCACCAGAGTTGATTGAATATGTTTCAGCCTTTGCTTTGAGTTGAGTGTAAGCCTGTTTTGAAAAAACAAACCAAACTGGATTAATGTTTAAAGCCTTTAACAGATGATAAATAAGACAAGGGGGGAATTTAGTCACCAATACTCATGAAAGGACAAATTACAAAACAAGTCATACAAGTCACAACAAGCCAACTATCATCAATGCTCAGTGAAAATCATGTGTCTCATAAATGGACAGAAGGCTGAAGTGTTCCTTTATGGGTTGAGGTTAAGATAAATAAAACCTGTTGGATTATATTTAATTTGTTATTTATTAATATTTTCAAAAGAAAATGGGTATTTTCTGAACTTGTGCGAAGTTTATGTTTTGATTATTCGCATGACAGCAGTATGACGTGTACTGACCCTACAACACTAACGCATTTCTAGAGGAAAGTTTTGCTCTTTTAACCAGTAAGTTAAAAGATATTTCACAAGTGATGCACCTATAGGAGTACCAATAAAATATGAAACAAAACCTTAGAAGAATTAAAAAGAAAAAGCATTAGAGTCAGATGCAGGTGGATGTCAAAAATACACCCATTACTACAGAATACATTCAAATATCACATGTCGTTTGTGATTTAATGGGTCACTCAGCACAATTTTTAAGTTACCAAATACACCATAAATGGTGGTGATAATCTGAACATTCCTCCTGTTTTTTTTTCTCTAAAATCTCTTCTATCAAACTGGCGATCAAACCAGTACTACATCCATCCTTAAATAATAGTACCAGCCTTGTGTGTCTTCACTGTGTGTTTGAAGGGAGTGTTGTGTTTGAACACACCAACCTCCGGGACCAGTTTCGTACTCTAACATAAAAAGCCTTTCCCTTGATACAACTCACCCCTGTAGGGCTCAGGATAGGTGGAGGCTGTTGTTGCCCTTTCAGCTGTTAGCCCTCCAGCATGTATGTATGTGTGCACGTGTGTGTTTGTGTGTATCTCTTACAGCATGTGTGTGTCTGTAGTCTAAGACTTGCTCCATGTGTTTAAGGCTCACCACAGGGCAGGGTGGTGCCCTTTCCCAGAATAGGATGAGGTTCTCGCTCATCTCCAGAAGAGCTCTGAAGTTACATCGCTGCCAGTTTTCTGTGGTCTTGCACACATAAACACAGAGTCATGCTCCTGCTTAGCTTTATTTGTGCAATTTCTCAGCCCAGCACAGGACTTCACAGGGCAAAACCACCTGAGGTGTTACCCGAAGAGACATTAAGTTCAGATGTTGCTCTATAATTTTAGAAAGAGATTTAGAGTGGGTGTGTTTGCTTCCTTTTCTTCAACACTGTCTCTCTGCTATGCACCAAAGATGATTTCTCTGTGGACATTCTGATGACTCTTTTTATGGCTTATAAACAAACATGCACACAAATTCCCTTTATGTACAGTTATCTATAGTATTTGTATCAACTATGACAAGCGATCAGTAACGGTGTGACGCTTAAACTTTGCATTGCTGATGATGTATTGTCATCTCATTTCTAGTTGAAATATGAGATGTCCAACATCATAAAGGGCATGATAATCAACTACACCGGCGAGAACAGGACCACAGAGCACACATGGGACTTCATTCAGAGGACGGTGAGTTGACTCTTTAACCAGCTGCAAATGCAACTCATAACCTTTGCAGTGCTAGTGTTAAAGAACCACTTGAAAAACGTAAAACTACTTGCTTAGTTTAGTTACTCTGGAGGTTTTAGGTATTTCAAGCGGTTCTTTAACAAATGACACCAGATACAAACTATATATAGCCCTTTTTAAATGAACTGAATCTCTTGAATTAGTGTTGGTGGTAGTTCTTGTCACCTAGTGGGAGGTTTCGTAGCTGTCAGCAATTCCTGATATCTCTGACTAGGAATCATAACTCAGGCCGAAGTTAAGTTTTTCCAACTTGCTTGCTTCTTATAACATCTAAAAGAAAAGATGTGAACTCGGCATAATGCGCAGGGCCATGCTACAGTGTCACTTCACCAAAGTTACAAGATGTTGAATCTTTTTACATATCCCTGGTGGTATTTAGCCATGCAAACAGTTTTGGTTTTATTTGCCTGGGTTCTGAAATCAGTCTTTAAATAGCTCAACAGTTACTTGTCAACTGACCTCACAATGAACACTTTTCATTGAAACTATTTTCTTTTGAAGCAATAGTCCCTATGAAACCTTTTGACTGCAAGGTCTTTGCATTATCCTGAATAACTGAGACATTGTTCAACAAAAGAAGTTGCTGTCGTGTTTTCAGATTTAAAGTGTTATTGCTTTGAGGAGCACAAACAAAATTCTATCATTTTGGTCTGACTTTTCTCGACACCATTAGGGATAAGTGAGAAAAAATAAAAAAACAAAAACGGGTCGGAAGCAAGCAGAAATCAGATTGCTTCACAGTGGGATAAAGTGTTTGCATTGTCTTCACTATCTCCTCACAGCCTCTCTCTCTCTTTCCTGCCAAATGTCTTTCCCCCTCATCTTCTGAGAACAGCAGCCAAGAAGAGACTGATCTCAAACACCACAATAGAAATGCTCATTCCCCGAGACAATCGAGACAATCCCGTTAGTTTCTGTCTCTGCTCTTTTTCATGTTTCCTTGTCTCACATCGTGCCTCTCTTTCATATCACCAGATGAAGTGCTGTGGATGGACTGGTCCAGGAAACTGGTCCGAGAACCTTTTGATCAAGAACAGCTCCAAGAACCTCTACCCATGTTCCTGTCGCAATGGGGAACTGCCTGGCACGGCCATCCAAGAAGTAGGCCTGTGTGAGCACACGTCCACAGAACCACCTGTCTATGAAACGGTACGTAACACTTCTGAAATCTGTCGTGCTGTTTCTGCACTAAGGATGAAAATCCTTTTGTAAAATCAGAAATCTGAATTCACTGATGAAGCCAACAGCTGTTTATCCAGTTTGTTCCACGTCATTTCTGTCATCTCAGTTCAGTATCAAGGCCAGAATGGCCAACATGAGTCAAGCAGTACGTGTTAATACATTTTAGTTATAGAGCAGCATAATTCTTCGATTGGTTGTAAAATTAAGTCGTTATGAAAGGGTTTGGTAAATAGGACAGTTAGTGAGTGCTCGAACATTTTGACAGTCAAAGGAAGTCTTTGAAAGTACGTTTAATACTTTTATATTCACCTTGCAGTGGTGAAAGAAGTAACAAGATCTTTAACTTGTGTACATTTTGCATAACCACAATATAAAAATACTTTGTTACAAGTATTTAAAAGTAATTAAAAGTCCAAAATATACTTAAAGTATCAAAAGTAAAAGTACTTATTATGCTAAATGGCCCCATGCAGAGTGTTACATTTATCATATAGGTATATATCATTGGAATATTATTACTTATCCATTGGTATATAAATGTAAAAAGCATTTAAATGTTGTTAAGGGACTGAGAGTTTTAACAACTATTTATACAGTTGGGTAGTTTCATCTATAACAATGCATATTATATAAACTGATCATATGTACAGTGCAAGATTATGATTTGAAAAGTAAATAGTAACTAATAGCTGTAGAATACATGTTGTAAGTTATACAGTTAAAGTATAAAGTTTTGTAAAATTGAGCTACTCCAAGTATAAAAACCTCAAAATTGTACTTAAATACAGTAAATGCACTTAGTTACTGCAGTATCATCTTGACATTTTCCTGAGACAATCCGAATTGTCGTCCGTGATAAATGCTACCCAGCCTTGCTGAAGTCTACGTGAAATGAAACATTTTATCTTTAGGTCCAGACCACGGTCAGTGTTACTTGGTGTTCCTTCAGCCGGGTGAAAAATGCTACAGCACGCCCGCATTGTTCTGATAGACCTCACACCTTTACTCATTACATAAATCAGTTAGACTTATGTTGTGTAACTCCGGGTGCCAGCTCAGCGTGGCACTGCGGTTGCTCTTAATCAGCACAGTGAATACTGAAAGCTGCGGCGTGTTGTTTGTGCTGTGTGATATGTTCAAATACCAGGAAAGCTCTACTGTTCTGTTGTTTGGTCTGCGTGTTTCAGGAACTTTACTCTCTCTCTACTGTTTTCCTCAGCTCGGCTAAGCTGTGTTATTCTTCCCCTCACTGACTCAGTCCAAAGCCAAAAGTTGTGTTTTGAAAAGGCTCTGGTCATGTCCGGCTGGGATCACGTAGTCATTCATCTCTTCTCTGCACGTCAGCTCACCGTACCCCCCCCCCTCCTTCCATGTCTTTCTCAGCCTCACTCTCTCTCTCTCCTTCTCCCTTTCTTGTTCTCTCCTTCAGGGCTGTATAGCCAGCGTGGAGAAATGGCTCCTGGACAACTGTGGGGTTATTCTGGGAATGTGTATCGGTGTGGCAGTCGTGGAGGTACAGTATTTATCCCTCCCTCACAATAGTCGTAAAGGATTAAGTTCAGATTTTTGTCGCGACTATCCTGATACCGTGCTCACATGCCATATGCATCAGTTGGGACATTGTTCCTCCCGTCCAAACTGATTGTGAATCTATTCCTGCCTGACACAACTCCATCGTAAAAGATGGAGGACAAAATCCCAAGTCACTATTCAAAAACTGCATTCTTATCGGTCTGAGTTAAAGGAACAGTTCACCATTTTGGAAAATGGTGAACTGTTCCTGTTGGCTTTCTTGATGAGAGTTAGATTAGAAGATTGATGCCACTCTCAACTACCCTATCTCTGTACATAAGCCCCTGTCAAACCACACTTTGAAGTTTTTAAACTTTGGTATTTGTATGGATTAAATGACAAAGATATAAGGTGTTAATTAGTGAGGTTTAGAGGGTACTGGTAGGCAGATTCCAGTCTTTATGCTAAGCTACACTAACTTCCTCCTGGCTCCATCTTCATTTTTAATGGAAAGACATGAGATTGGTTTCATTTTAGCAAAAATGCAAATAAGCAAATTACCCAAATGCCAAACTATTCATTTGACCAAATCAAAAGGGTATCTTCCAAAGCTGTTCTTTTAGAAGGAAATTTCCTCTCAGAGTTTACTAAGACAGTTTCTCCTTGCCGAGTCACTGTGAAAGGATATTTTATGGTAGTTGCATGTAGGTTTTGTTCACAGTACAAAATAGCGGCCGTAAACCTAAAACTACTAGGACCAAAAATACCAACGAGGTTTGTCGAAAATCTGACTCGTGCCACTCGTGTTGGCTTCGGCTGACCTTTGGAATGCATTTCTATACCGAACGAGTGTGGGTTTTTGTCCCCCATCTTTTACAGTGGAGTCATGTTAGGACGGGATCACTTCATTGCCAGTATGGAGAGGAGAGATCACAGCAGCCAATAACTCCTATGACTAGAGCTCAAACGATTACTTGATGAAATGATTAGTCGGTCAACAGCAAAATAATGAGCACCTATTTTAATTATCGAGTAATAGTTAAGTCTTTTTTCGAGCAAAAATGCTAAATATTCTCTTCTTCCTTGTTGCTTCCAAGATGTGAGGGTTTGCTGCTTTTCTATGTCTTATGTAATTGTAAACTGTATATATTTAGGTTTTGGAGTGGTCAGACTAAACAAGCAATTTGAGAACATCTAACTGGATCTTAGGAAATTGTGACGGGTATTTTTGATTATCTTCTGGCATTTAATAGACCAAGCAATTAGTCGAGAAAAACAATTGTCCGATTAATTGGTTGCAGCCCTACTTTCAACATGCAAAAATCGGTATATGTGATTTCATTCTTTGGTTCCGACACATGTATGTTTGAGTGATGCTCCGCTGGTCAGTTTCAACTCTGGTAACTAAGGTGACAACTTCACTTCCTCCAGCTCCTCGGGATGATTCTCTCCATGTGTCTGTGCAAGAGTGTCGTCCAGGAGGATTATACCAAAGTACCGAAGTACTGAGCTGAAGACAGAGCTTCACACCACACACAGATGGATGGACTCTTTCCCCCTCCCTCTCTCTCCCCAGTCTCACGTTCTTATGTACACACACACTTAAAATAAGACAGCTGTCGCCACCATTTGAGCTTCGGCTGCCTTGACAGCTGTGCAGATTTCTCACGCCCCACATGTCCCACACACACACACGCACCTCTCAGTCAAAGTTGACACACTTGTTGGACATCAGTTCAACAAGTGACCAGTGTTGTGTTGTCATTTGTGTTTTTTCTAAGGAGACATTTGTGATATTTTTTGGTGGAAGCCTGAGAATTTTGCCGTTTGATACGATGCAAATGTCCATTTATGTGTTGTTTTGTTTTCCTTGGCTGACCTCAAAGAAGCGCTTAATTAACGTAGTAGTAGAGAGAGCACTTTAGTGTCATTTGGTGAGCTGAGAGCCGGAGCATCTTCTGACTCCGGGGCAGGAGATGAGGGGGAGTCGGGAGGATGTGGGCGTGTGCGTGGTAGATGCTCTGAAGGATTAATGCCTCTCTGTGACCCTGCAGCTGGTATTTTTGGTGCAGAGGGTGGTGGAGAGGCCCAGGACAGGGGTGCTTTGGTGGAGGTTTTGGCTTCTGTCATCAGCTCCTTGTACCCAGTAGCCCTAATATTAACCTTCGTTTACACCCACCACCACCACCTCCTCCTTCTCCCTCCCAGTATCCATCATCTGTTAGCATCTCTAAATCACATCTCTGTCTTCCTCTCGGGTGTGGCTGACTGGTAACCAGTAGCTTTCCAAAATGACTAGTTTTGCATGAAGTAAGTGTGTGTATGATGTGTTGAGTGAGTATTTTATTTCCTTTTGTTCTTTTTTTATATTCTTGTGTCATCTCTGTTTTTCTTTTTTACAACTGTACATATGACTTTGGTAAGGCATTATGGCACTTCAGTGCTTGGTCAGCGTTTTATATGGGAAAGCTGTCACCCACATGCTCTTGTTTTTAGGGTCCTGTTCTTTGTTCTTTGTTCTTTGTTGCTGATGATGTACAGAATGTGGCTGCCACAGCAGCTCGTCATAACTATTTTGGTCTGAATCAGAGAAATTGGAACCCTTAGAGTGAGTCTGTCATCACTCTTGAAGCTATATTTTCATTTCTTTAGCATAGCATGAGTTGGTGAACAGACAGTCTGCCATAGCGCCTGCCCTGAAAAATCTTGTTTTTTACCATTGTAGCAGAAAACTAAAAACAGCAGCTGTGTGACCACAATGTATTTTCCCCCCTCTGCATGATTTCTTTCCGAGAAGTCATTTTGACTGGTTTATATTATCAGTAACAAGAGCAGAGAAAAAAGTTGGAAGCTAGCAGTGATTGCATATTTTCAGAGGCTGCTATGACCAGAAAATGACTGTTCATCAGCTCGTACTATCTTTGCTAAAAATGATTTACAAAAGTGAGTTTCCTCATCCTACTTATCCATGTCTTCATCTTTCGTCCTTCCACTTCATTTTGAACACAATATTATGGCAAAATTTCTGGTTAATTTAGGGGATAGACTGCACTTCTGTGTGGCTTGGGGTTTTTCATGCCATCTCATGAGTTGTTCCAAATCCTGTTCATCATGCTGTAATTTCATGAGAGAGAGGAAACTGGCCATTGTATAAAAAGAACAGCTGTGTCTTTCACAATTACAGTCAACCAGTCAATTGAAACATTAATTTAACTTAAGGAGAGATGAAGGCTTTTTATTGTGTTTTTAAGATATTTTTACACTTTTACAAATAATGAATGATTTTGTTTGGTAGAAAAAATATTTGTGGACCTGTAAGCCATGTTTAAAACATATTGTGCATTTTTATTATTATTATTATTATTATTGAGAACTATTAAACTTAAATTCACTAGACTCTGTCGAACACTGCTTTAATTTCATCTTATTTAAAAGCTAGTTTAACAGTGGTAACTGAATTTATATACATATAGACTGATATTTTGTCAGGCAGAGTACTATTTGATCTTTCAGATGTCAGGTTTTGTACCTAAAGCAACCAGAAGATGGCAGTATATACTGAACAGTGTAAGTGGCTCAGGCAGAAATCTATTTGAACAAGATGAGCAAAATTAGTGGGTTGATGTTTTAAGTGTAAAATGAAAGATGCTTCATCAGTGGATTAATTATGTTTTAAAATCCTGCTTTGTAAAAGCTGCAGGTTTGGTATGGGCCCTATGCAGATTCTTAAGAAATGAGTTATTTCACTACATTCCTATTTCTACACCTCAAAGCTAATTTCTTTTTTTTTTTTTTTTTTTTTTTTTGATTTCTCCCTAATTTCGTCTTTGTATTGTTTTGTTAATTTAGTCTGACTACCCTGTGGCTGAACAGAACAAAGAGCTCCACATCCATTCATTTCACTGCGATAACAGGATTTGTCCTCCCCAATAAATAAAAAAGAGCTCCTCTCACAAGATTTCAGTGCAATGACTCTTATCAAGGAAAGGGAGCCTCATGATGTAATACTGTGCCAGAAGCTAATAGCTCACCACTGACTCACCAGCACTGCTTTTAAACAAAGCAACACAATCAGAGCATGGACCTTGCTGCTCTAATCCACTATTGTCTAAGACACTTAACCTTAGTATAATGAGTACAGCTTAGTGTTCTCTCAGGAGACTGTTTTCAAGTAGCTGAGCAGAACCACATCTCCTCAGGGAGCTCTGTCCATGCTAATTAACATGTAATTTAAAATGGGATATTGAACTTAAGGTAACATTTCAACTCTACTGGATCTTCACCAGGCAAATGTCCAACATGACAAAGGAGCGGGTTTGTATAGGCACAAAACTGATTACATCCCGTCGACATCATAGTCCAGTGATCAAAACAGAAAATATGCAACAGTGGAGCGCCTTAGTAGCCGAATGGTTACGGTGTCCCTGGTTGGAGTCTGGCCTGGGACCTTTGTTGCATGTCATACCTGTCTCTCTCTCTGCAGAGGATTTGCTTCTTGTCTCTGCGTTAAATCGGCATAAATTGAATACCTTGGAGTTTGGATTGTTGATAGAACAAAGCAAACTGAAGACGCCACCTTGATATGATAGGTACTGTTTTTTTTTTAAATTTCCATTTTGAATGGATTATAGAGCTGCAACAATTACTCTATTAATCGATCTAGTTATTTGATTAATATAATTAATTGGCAACTATTTTGATAATGGAATAATAAACTCAGTCATTTCTTTTAAACAAAAATGCGAAACATTTGCTCTTTCCAGCCTCTCAAATGTGAGGACTGCTTTTCTTTGTCACACGACAGTCGACGGAACATGTTTGGGTGTTTGACTGTTGGTCGGTCAAAACAAGACATCTGAAGACGTCACCTTGGACTCAAAGATATTGTGATGGTAATTTTTCACGATTTTCTGACATTTCATTGACAAAAAAATGAATCGAGATAATAATTGGCAGATTAATCGATAATGAAAATAATCATTAAATGCAGCCCAAAGGGATTAACCAAAAAAACAAATCACAGGATTAATTGATAATGAAAAAAAAAAGTTGCAACTGTAGAGCACATGAGCTGGATTTTTATTCTTTGTATGTAGGCTGTGGAAAACTAAATGGGCCTATAGCCAAGATAGTCTGCTGGTGCTGCTGAACTCATCAGAGCATACACGCGCATGCACACACACACACACACACACACACACACACACAGGCCAGGCCAAACACAATGAGGAAGGAAAGCTTCCTCTGTCTTTTTCCACATAACTGTCAGTCAGTGAGTCCAGGGCAGAGGAAGTGAGACAGATGATGATCCCACTGAGACCGAATGAAATAAAAGGATGAATAATGAAGATGTCAAGTCCACGTGTTCAGTAAGCACAGAAGAACCTGGAGTGATTTAAAAGAATATACATATCTGAGAAACATCTCTCCTGAGCATGTGTGATAGGCAGGTAAAACTTTAGTAATACTGTTTGCGTTTTATGCAATTGCACTGAGCTCACGGTGTATGTTTACCAGGACGTTTGCTCTGTGTTACTATTTGTCTCCCTATCATTGTGTGTTTTGGGTCAGCTCTCCGCTCCATCGGTGCTCATCCAACATGTGAGGGGCTCTCTGTGGCCGCCCCCACTGCCCCCTGTGCCCTTCCCCTCAGCATCCTCTTCACACTGTGTCATGGACATGTTCAGATGGCACCCCCACATGCCCCTCAGTCACCCCTACAATGGACCCCATCTCCACCTGCAGACTGACCCCCCAGCCTTGTCCCTTCCTCCTGCTCTGGCTTTCCTGTTTTTAATTCCTCTGAGGGACCATACATAAACAAGCAGCGTGTACTCAGTCTGTTACACGTATCCGTCTGGTAGATATGTATAATAACATAACTAGCTGGGTCTATCCCCTGTCTGGTGCAGATTACTTTTAAGCCTGAGGAGCTCTAATCAGAAATGAGCAGTATGAGTCACAGTGCCCCTGTATTAGATGGAGAGAGGATCAGCCTAGTTCCATTAGCTGTTTAAATTGTTTCTGTGATAGGCTGAGAGGCAGCAAGTGGTTGCAGGTCAGTGGGTGTCCTCCGCCTCATTTCCTGCCCAGCGGCTTGTAGGATCCAGCTCCCGAGAAGAATAATACACTGACTCCCACTCAGAGCCACCTTCCTTTCCCTCTTCCTCTTTACCTCTCTCTCTCTTTCCTCTTGCGAGCTAATCCAGTTTGATAAGGGCAAGCTCTCCTCTCCATGCGGCCTCTGTGGCCCGCGGAGAGCGAAAGACCTCTGAAAACACTCTGGCGCAGCTCCACTGCCTTGCCAAACACCGGTGAACATCAGCAATATGATTCTGTGAAAACACACCGTTGCCACTCCAGTCCAGTGAGGTGGAGGCGAGAGAGAGAGAGAGAGAGAGAGAGAGGGAGCTGGACATAAAGACTGACAGAGATAGAAACTACAGCTGGGCGCCACAGACGCAGCAGGCTGCAAAGACCTGTTTTCAGTTGTAGAAAGTAACTGAGTACATTTATCCAGGTACTGTACTTAAGTACCATATTAAGGAACTTAATACCAGAACTTAGTACCTCAGTTGACTATTTCCATTTGATACAACTTTATACTGCATTTCAGAGGGACTTTCCCTATCTCTAATTTTGGACTTCACATTACATTTATCTGGCAGCATTACTAGTTACTATGCAAAAACATACGCTCTTATAATAATTAAGGCTGAGTATTGCATGTCAATACTTCGTGTCATTAGCATCAAGTATCAAAAACTGTCAAGTACCAACAACAGGAGTTGAATGCTTGGTCAGGTTTCTTGTTTACTCATTCTTAGATCAGATATTTCTTTATTCAAATTCCATTTTTTTTTTTTTGTTCATTTCAGAAACAGTTAGCCAGCTGGTGAGGTTACAGACAGCAGTGTATGTTGTGCTGTTTGCTAAGGATTGGTAGCTATGGAGACTCGGGTGGTTTGTGTTGCGGGCCAGGCTGCATGCTGCCGGGCCCCGCAAGACGCTAGTTAGCGAAACAGATTTAGCTGGTCGCTGGTAGCTAGCATTCACGCGAAAATATCTGCAGAATGGGGGGAACATGGAAACCTCATCTTATTCCTGTAGAAGTGTTCACGCATTATTCTATGACATTTATTAGCCTTGTAATCACATCATTTAAATAGCCTAAATTATTGTTAACGTTTGCAGTGTTATGTATTTGGAGTTTTTTTAACATATGAAGTCAGATACAAACAAATTATGTATTACTCTTTATAAATTAGCCGAATCCATTGTATGATAGATAGTGTGACACCATTCTTCCAACATTTTTTTTTTGACACTTCCTGTAGTTATTTTCACCGAGTGGGAGAAATTGTTGCATTCACAACATTTCCAACATGGAATTCCGATTCGGAGGCTAACTTGAACGGTTTTTCCAAATTGGTTGCTCAAAAATATGGTCGAAATGATATTAACGCTGCAGTATGATAGACAGAAATGTATGTTAACTGGCTGCTGGTAGCTAGCATGTTCCTAGGATGTTTGTAGCTGAATATGTTATCTGGTGATGTTATTGACAAGTGTATGTTTTGTTGCTTTCAAAGATAGATAGATAGATAGATAGAGTAGTTCATTATGAAAACCTTAAACTTAAACTTCATGTCTGACAAATCATATTTTGGCAGAGCAGATGGGTCTAAATACTACAATACCCATGAGCCGGGGTGCAGTTGCAAAGGCACGAATCGGAACGGTAGCGGATTCAACGCTTTGTCGTCGCAGTTGTTAACAAAATGTGGTGCCAAAGCTGCTATCAAGACTGACCCAGGATTGATGTTTCAGTTTCCTCAACAGCGTAATTTTTAGCTCTCATTCACCGTTAGCAACAGAATTCTAAGCTCTGTGATTGGATGTTTTTCTTGCTGAAATCCAGTCTCTGATAAAATTTTATGTACATAGCATTGTACCTTCAGCTTTTTTATCGTAGAGCCTGATATTTTGTAAAACAGTTTTTGAGCATTCGGACTGATGATTCAACCAGGACAGTTTCATGCTGAACCAAGCTGTCAAAGTGCTCCAACATGCAACACTGTCTATGGGAAAATAGCAACTAAACCAGTGAGAAGCCACAAAAACACAAATATCTCAAGCAAAAACTGAATTTGTTTGATGGAAATAGTTTATTTGTGTCCGACCCTGTAGCCGATAATAAACTGATTAGAAACAAATGTTTTCAGAGCCTTTAAGTAAATAATCTGAATACTTTTTCTCACCACTGTCTATTTCTACGGAGATCATAGACTCCAGTACCAGCTGTAGTCAACATCATTTTATGATCACAACTGAAGGCTGTGCTTGAGGTGCCAATTATCTCTCATTGTGCCCATAAATATCTCATAATCACACTGTAATCTTTTGTTCAAAATTGTGGCAACAATATTGTTGTATCACTGTACTCCACAAGCTATAATGAGCTCTGCAGTTAATACTTGAGGGTGTTTGTATGTGCGCCTGTGTTGGTATACTGTCTATACCAATGTGTGTTTGTTAGTTTGCTTGAGTGGGAGTTTATGTCGGATCTGATTGATGGTGGTGGTAGTGTAGACAGCACTCCCCTGATTGCAGCTACAGGCAGTAGTAGTCTTCTCATTAACCTATGATAATGCACCTGTCACCCTGATACGAAAGCCTCGCAACACATTTGTTGCGGTTGGCTGTTCTCGCTTCTTCTTCGGTCTCTCTTTTTTTTTTGTCGCCCGACTTCCCTCCCTGTTCCATCCATCTCCTTCTGTCTCTCTTTTCTCTCTAAATTTCTTCTGCACTTTTGTACATTAACACACACAAAGTAAGCTCTGCCATTTGGAGAGACTTGCTGACTCTGTGCCAAACCTGACCACAGCAGATGGAGGTTAGTGCATGTTTGCCCCCCTCCTCCTCTACTGAATGCAGCAGCAGCTACAGTATTTAATAGGATCTGTGTTCACTAACCCACTGGGACCAGCGTTGATATGGGATAAACTGTTCCAGTGTGCACGGCTGCATTTCTGTATGGACTACAAATGCGGCGCCCTCTCCAAAAGTGGCTAACAGTATGTGCTATCACACAACATAAGGCCTCTGAGATGACTCATTTGCTGGCTAACAAAGTGATCTCTCCTTCTGGTCAGTGGTTCATTTCAGCCTACTGTTTCAGCTTTTCGTTCCACGGCGAGCTTAGCATTTTGAAATAACTGGAAGTGTACCAACTGATCACTCTATTTTACCTAAAATTAATACATACAGTATGCAGGAAACGAACCGGAATTGCAGACCCTTAAAGTAAACATTACCGTAAATCCATTACTAAGTCAGTGTCCCTCCTAAGTTCTTAGTAATACTAACTAATTTCAAACAAGTGATTTACTAAATTGGGTTGTATTGTAATAGCTTAAGAAAAGTCTTAGCTAGTAAAGACTTCAGAAATGATAAAATGGTTGCTGCCTGTAATCTAATATGAAATTAGCTAAACAGTTACTGTAGCATAACTTCGAAAACCTGATTTTAGGATGGCAACTGATATATTAAACATAACCAATCTTTTGTAAATGTTGGTATGAGTTTGTTATATTTACATATACACAAACATAAAGAAATGTGTGTGTTATAAATGTGTAGTTAGTAGTATTGAAGCAGTTTCAAAAGAGTGTCAAATATGAGATTATGCTAACCTATCTGATGCTATTAGTTAGGGCATTTAGCAAAATGTCACTGATGTAACCTTTTGTAATTTGAGGTCTACTCTGTTATTTTTGTGAAAATCTCACTAGTTTACATTATCATTGATCACCATTTTATCAAGTGTTGGGTCAGATGTAGTGAGCATATTTCATATTCTTTTACACTACACTCTAAACGCAGTTAGCAGTTGCACCTGGCGGCAAGTATGCAGATAATTTACTCAAGTAAATTGTCAGTACCACAATGGGAAAATACTGCATCACAAGTAAAAATCCTGCATTGAAAATATTACTCAAGTAAAAGTAGGTAAATATTAGCAAAATGTACTCAAAATATCAAAAGCAAAAGTACTCAGGACGGATAAAAACTACCCATCTGAGTGTGTAATACAATAAATTCTATTCCACTACTATTTTATACATTATATTAATGGATTGTTATTACTGATGCATTCATGTATAAGTAGCATTTTATATTTCTAGCTTGTTCTGGTTTCTAGGTCAAGGTTGTTCTAATTTTAACTGTTGTAGATACTATCTAAATATTTTAAAATGCATCATATTTTCTAAGATGATCATATGTTTTGCACATAAATCTCAATCTGTAAACTAACTAGTAACTAAAGCTGTGAAATAAATGCAGTGGAGTAAGAAGTATAGCATTTGTCTACTAGATTTACAAAATTGGGTTGCATTGCATCGGCTTGTATTGTATTTCTGTTGTATTCTATTGTATTTCTTGTAAATCTAGGAATGCCAAATGACAGTACTTGAGTAAATCTAGCACAGTACATTACTTGAGTAAATTATGTACTTACTTACATTCCACCACCGGCAGGTATTGGGGGTAAATATGTAGTGACAACTAATTTAAGCAAACCTGTTATAACAGCTAAGGTTAAACTTATGAGGAGCTGGTGGAACTGGCTCCAGTAATCAGTGTCCTAACAGTGTCTTTCTATAACTCATTTCCTCCTCACCAGAAAGGCTCCAGCTCCTCCGCCAGATGTCTTCTTCATTCCCTGTAGCCCATTCCAGTAAGTTTCTCTGCTCTCCGGAGGGTCTGTAGGTGATTTATTTATCCTATCTGCTCATTCAGTGCCAGGAACACACCCTGAGAGCACACGGGGCTATGGGAAAGCTGCCTTGAGCTGCTGGAGAGTGTCGAGAAAGGGAGAAGACTTAGAGGACAGATAGTAAATCAGTCTGGACCTAAGGATTTGTGTCAGAACTGTGGTGTGTAAAGTCAAGGCTGTTTCAGAAGCGATAAAGGGAGAGACTCAGGGTCTATGTGTGTGTTGAGGGTGTTTAGGTTTGGGGTTTTGGGGGAGTGAAGCTTCAGTAGCTCCCATTAGTCACTCTGTCAGATGTTAGAGAGAGAGCGAGAGAGACAAAGCTGTGTTGGTCTCATTTGATGCCGTGCAGCTTTTGGAATTTAAATTTTCCAATACTGGCAGGAGTGGATCATGATTTAAGAATGAGCATTTGTGGTGTTGGGAATATTTCTCGCATCACTCTTCGCTTCCAACCTCTAATCTCCTCTGTTTCATCTTATGCCATGCAAATCTCTCTAAGGACAAAGGAATCAAATATTACTGTTTTGATGTCTCTGGACAATAGCTGGAGTTTGTTTGCACTCGATACCAGCTGCTCTCATTAACGAAAAGCAGAGGGCAAGTTAAAAAGAGAAACACAGCTTCATGGGGTCAGACCTTCCTGTTTAACAACCAGCCAGCTTCCTGTGGGGAATGACAGAGCAGGATGAGTGACACCTCGTTGTCCCTTTCAGGGGTAAAACCTGCACGACATTTTGGAAATGCAAACATTCTGCCATCCGTTTTCGGTTCGTCCACACATATACAGATCAAAAAAGCATCATAGAATTAAAAGCAATGCCATTAAGTGGTGTCAAAAAATTTGAAGAGATAAAAAGCAAGACAACTTTTGTCACAAAAAATTACTGTTACCCATATTTTTGCTATCACCACAAGCAACGTTTGGAAGTAATCTGGCTGCATTTATCCAGTAAGCTGTCATTCGGAAAAGGCAAGCTTTCAGCATGAGTGCCCACTTACTGAGTGGAGCTGAAGCTGAGCTGGTGGAAAACAAGCCTCTCCCGATGTGACGGGGGCAGAGCAGATATCTTTAATATGGCAACCTGCTGTGTTTCACATGTAAAGACCTTGTGGAGGCCACTGGACACAATGGAAGCAGAGAACAACATAGGAGTTTAAATTGGAACCCTTTAATAAAAAGAGAATAAAAGTAACGATAAATTTATGTATCAGTATAATCAAAATGAGAGGAAGGGGGTGGGGAGCAGAGCCGATGGCCTTCAGTGGAATATTCTCAAATGCTGATTAGAGAAGCCACGTTAATGAGATTCATTGACAGTCTAATACAGAGAACAGCATGCCCCCTGCTGTGGCTGTCTGTGCAGTCCCTTTCTCTCAGTCCCCTTCCTCATCTCATATTTTGCTCTTTTCCTCACTTTCTTCGGGAAACTATGTTTACACTGGACTAAGACAGCGGGGGATCTTTTCCGCTAAACTCTGTAATAATCGCAGTCGAGGAGTCCTACCTTTAACATCACATGCTTCTCATAGCCCTCCTGTCTCCTCTTCCTGAGGGGCTTTAAGCAAGAGGAGTAGCCTGCCAAGACAGACGTGCACACACACACACACACACACACACACACAAAGCACCCTGGGATTGGGGTACGGGTGGTGCCACGTGACAGGCAGGCAGCTGTGCCGCATTACCAGGAGTAATGACAAACGGGCCACTGCTGTTGGTTTCTTTACCTATAAGTAGTGTACTGCAGCTTCTTAGGTGCTGTCACTCAACATAGCGCTTCAGTATGTGTGTCTTTAAGTGTGTGTGTGTGTGTGTGTGTGTGTGTGTGTGTGTGTGTGTGTCTGTGTGTGTGTGTGTGTGCGCGCGCGTGCGTGCGTGCTGTGTGCGCGCATGCGCGTGTGCACGTGTGCGTGTGTTGTCCACCGGCCAAATCCTGAGGGATCCATCTCTGGGCTCAGTAGAAGGCTGTGCAGAGAAAGTAGGGGGCCCAGATGTTTTAGCTCAATAAGCTTAAGGGTGAGTTCATGGGGAGAACATCTGAGGCTTTCAGCTGTGTTGACCCCAGAAAGTAACTCTTAATCCAGCCAATTTTAGGACATACGTGTACATATCCATTCCATAAGAAAGAAAGCTGGAGATGCACTTATTGCCGAGTACTTTTGTTCAGATAAACTGTGACCTAATTACTTTTTTGGCATAATAGCGCTTAAAAACAAAGAGGGAAGAGTGAAACATTGTCCAGAAGCGGAAATAGAAACAAATGTGTTGAAGTGCCTGTGGATGTGTATGTAAAAGATTGTGTGTTTGTGAGAGGAAGATAGAGAGGGAGAAATGGGGGGGTCCTGCCGTCCGTGGTCAGGAAAGGGGACCGGAGGTGTTCGCAGCCAGACTGAAGTGGATCCTATTAAGCAGAAGTGTGTCTGTGTGCGTAGGTGATCCTATTTCAGTACAAACAAAAAAAAAGTCAGGCCGGTGCTAATGGCCTCCCTCAGGCCACACACTCCCTTAGCCGCGATAGCTGAGCGGCTGCAGCCTCAGCGTCGTGACAAAAAGGAAGAGGTTGGCCGAGGTCAGGTGGAGGGGGGATCCCGGGGCGCTGCGTTTGCACTCTGGTTACAATACTCAACCTCCCTCAGCTGAGGAAAAACAACATCTCCAAACCACAAGCAAACATGGAGGCAAAAGTCCCCCACATGTCACTGTACACAGCTTCTGCCCAGACTGCGCTGCTGCAGACTCTGTGGCCACATTCGGACTATTTCATCAAATTTGATATGTACCATCATTTGTAATGAGGCTGTTTACCTTTCCATACCTTTCCACGATAGTTTTTATAGTATTCTAAACTCAAGGCTCACATACTAGCTTCTACCAGCACTTTCAGCCATATAATTTTCAACCTGAGAAAGTTGCTTATGCTAAAAAAGGCTGCAAGATGTAGCAGAAAGCATTGGAAAAAGCTCAGAAGTCAACCTTTAGTGTAGAATATTAATCACAGATATGTGTTCCCAAAGTCAAGAGTGAACATCCATCCATCATCCACGCTCAAGTTCATGTCTTGTTTTATGAATTCATGGTTTTACTTTTATTTGCTTTCTTGTTTTAACTTTGTTTCCCCTGTCCACTACCATCTGTGTCTGTTTTTTGAAAGACCTCTATCTTACTCTAGATGAGTTCTCAAGGTTGTCTCACATGACAGTTATTTCATTACAGTTTTCTGCGACAAACAAACCTTGCACTTCTTACTTATCTATGCTTTAAACCCCACCTTCTTCTGTTTTTTCTTTTCTTTTCTTTTCTTTTTTTTTATGGTACCAATTTGCGCATCACCAAAAAGAAGGAACAACATAATCAGGCAACAAATACTATTTAATACACTACAATTTTCACCATAAGAACTTTGTTACGTGATTTCATGTCGATGTCTCACTCTCGCTAAGTGTACTAAAATATGAGGAGTTAATGTAGCTTCACAATCTTGACAATGCTCAACATTTTTTTGGCGACTTTTGTCTTCCAAACCTAAGGCCCAGCTGATGATTCCTACCACAGAGGAAGGGGCCCTCCTTCAGAGTGACCAGACAGCAGGACAGGATGAACCCATGTCTAAAGCTGTGAACCACTTTGTCCTTTACAGTCTAAAGCTGTCCAGTCACACCTATTGCTTCTGAGGGTTCAGCCAATGACTGCACCAGTGGAGAGAGGGGGTCATTTGAGACCAGTTAAGTATTTTATGAGGCCATACCAGACAGACTGGGGGGGAATGGGACAGAGGAACGCTGTCTTTTATGGACTATTGGGGATAGTGCACTTCCATCTCAAGGCTATTACAGGTCTCCCCAGCATGGAGACTCTCACAGCCTGAGGGGTGGGATAGGTTGCACCTGGGCACTGGCCAGAGAAAGAGGCTTAACCCCTTCTCTACTCGTCCCTGCCTTTCCTATTCTTTTTGTCTCCATCTCACCCCTTACATACTGAGCGTTATGCATTTTCGGTTAGTTTTCACTGCGCTCAGAGACTCCTGTATTCTTTGGACTAGAGGTTTCATAATAATATCATAAAGGCAGGAGAGTTGAAGGGGCACGCAAAAAAAGTCGTAATTTGTACTCCTTCTCAGAGTCACAACTCAGTCATCTGAACACATAGATGTAATACACACATTTTTGGATTCAGCATGACTTTCACTTTGCAGGGATATCATTATCTCTGATGTCCATTATGAATAAACGTGCATTACTCTGCTCAGGAATCATACAAAAAGACACTTGCCTGAGAATCATCGAGTTTTTCAATTTGCTTCAGGTAACTAAGTAATCCAGTGACAGTTGTCTGTACAACCATGGGCAGCACTGCAAACAGGAACTGCTAATAGCTAATTCGGCTTACCTCTAATGGTGCCAATTTGCTCAGTATGTGAACAAATGTAGACAAAAAAAAAAAAAACAAGGCTCAATTGTAGGCCAACGCCAACAAACCGACCCAATGGCAACATTGTGCTTCCTGTTTTCATCCCCCAAAGCCCCCAAGTTTTTTTCAGTTTTGTCTGAAGTGGGCCCACAGTGCCAGACTTTGAAACGCTCTGCTTTGGAAGTTGTGGTTTTGATTTGTTCAGAAAAATGAAACACCACAGAAAAAATTGACCTTTTACTTTTCCTTGTTCACATACTGATGACCTGCTGCATTCATGACGGTGATAGTTCTTTTAGAGGCAGCAAAATTAAACAGGGAAAGCAAGCAGTGTATAGTATACTCTACCCTCTTGAGCCTGGCTTGTGGTTCTGGTTAGATTTATACTCAACAGGCAGCTGCAGGGATAAGTGAACTCACTTGACTTTTACTGACCTTCCCTGTCTTTGCTGACAGGCCTTTATGATGCACATGGGCACCCTCAAAAAGCGAAAGCCTGTATCACTGGAAAGAATACTAGTCCCATAAACCAGGATTTGATTAACTCCACCCCAGGGAATAAGAGGTGGGGTTGTAGAGGCCGTACACCTAACTGAATTTGACTTTTTAAATTTAACTCACAGTTTACCCAGTCTGTGCTCCTGTATCCACCCATCCAGAGAGCCAAGCAGTTTACAGCCAGCAAGAGAAAATTTGTTGCTGGCATGGAGCAGATGACAACAGTGAGGAGCACATGATTGTGGATGTAACAGCCTCCTTTTCCCCTCTTGCCTTTTCTGACGTTAGATGATCAGCTGTCACAGGGCTTCTCTCACCCACCCTGGAAAGTGATAAAAACTGTCTACACAAAATAAGCGACATTACTTTCTCTAATGAACCCTTTACACCCCGTGATGAACCTCAAAATGTGTTTCATGTGCAGCCATCTATGTTGCTAAAACATGTCGTTACATGACATTAAAATATCGTGACATTTTGGAATATACGTTTATTTGCTTTCTTGCCGAGGGTTAGACGAGTAGCTTGATATCAATTTCGTGTCTGTAAATATGAAGCTACTGTCAGCAACCGGGTAATTTAGCTTGGCAGACTGGCAGTAAACAGAGGGAAACAGCTAGCCAGACTAGAGAAAATCACTGCTCTTGGCCAAGAAACAGAATCCCTTTTAAAATCGCCTGTCATTTATACACTTTTGCTTTTGCACATATTAAATAAACAAGATATAACATGTTACTTAATGAGCTTAAAAGTCTGGCAGGTTGATTACTTTACCTTTGGGAAGATCTTTATGCTTAGCTAATCGTCTGCTGGCAGTAGCTTCATACAGTATTTACCATACAGACACGAGAGTGATATCAATCTTCTCATCTAACTGTCTGCAAAAAAAGCGTTTCCTAAAACTATCCCTTTAACTCAGATAAATGTTGAGTCAAGAACCTCTGTCATTTAAAAAGATAATACATATATATACACTCAGCTATCTCCGTCCTTCTGCCCCTGTCCAGTTTATCTTTTCCCCTTACTTCCCTGCTCTGCTTCACTGCAGTCTGGACTTGAATGCCATGTGCTTCATGGCATGTGGATACTAGAGTGAAAGTGACAGTGCGGTACGGCAACCGTCCCCAGAGGGACGTGATGTCCTTCTTCCTCAGCAGTGAGTGAGAGTCAGCAAGTCCTGCATGAAAGGCTCAGCCCCAGCTCACTATGACAGAGTGGGCCGAGCCTCAGCTCAACCCTGATGGCGACTGGACAGGAGCCACGTTTACATGCAACAGTGCACCCATATGTTCTGAAAAAGTACCTTCAGGATCCTAGATATGTTGGAATTTCAAATCCATCCATAAAAAGAGAACATTATGTAAAACGGCTTTGGCACTGCACTATTCTCAACAGGTGCCACGAGTCTGGCTCCGAGCCACTGCACAATAGTCTGTGGTGGAGGAGATAGAAAATGGCAGCAGCAAAACGATCGAGTGTCATTATAAATCACTCATGGAGGAGTTTTACTGGCTCATCTGCTTTAGTGCATATGCAGACGTGCTGGTAAACCTCAGAAGTCTGCCCTGTGATTGGAGAGAGAAATGATGGACCTCTTGGTTAATGGGGAAAGCAACCGGCGGAGGAAGCCTGTGTTTTTCTAGTTCATCTGGCTTAGATTAGAGCACACCTGCACTTCACTGTCACAGTGAGAGAGGAGAGGAGATAGAGGCATTAAGAGATGAAGAGAGCAGAGAGAGGGAGACAGGGAGACAGGGGAGGGGAGGAGACAGAGAAGGAGGGAGTGAGTGAAAAACAATAATATAGACAGAGAACAGTGCGGAAGGAGAAAAAGTATTTGCAGAGGGTTTTAGGATTTGTGATGAGCTCTGGCACTGTCAACCCGAGTGCTTAGCACAAGTCAGAGGCATAAACCTTTTAGATAGGCATTGTGTAACAATGTGGAAGAAAAAGCTCTTAAGACGAAACCATGAATGAAAGAAGAAGCTTTCGGTGCAGTTAACTGAGCCAAACACCTCCTTACCCGCTAACAGAGAGCGCATGCCCGGCACAGGAGGACAACTTTCACCCTCTTCACCTTCAGAACAACTTTCTGCCTCAGCTGCCGCCCCCTCCTCCTCTGCTAATTCACTCAGCATAGCCCCCAAGACTCTGACAGTCGCTCCCTGCACTCCAAACGAAGGAAAGAAAAACACAGGGACAAGAGGGTATCCATATCACCCACTGCTGGTTAGTGTTGCGTACACGGTTTGTTACCTTTCTCACAACATGCTGTACCTGCACAGTGACAGAAACCAGTTACAGACATGCTGGAACTAATTGTCTCATTTGTTGACAACTACGCAGAAAGCTATCTCAAAAGCTTTAAATTGGTTTCCTAATTTCAGCGTTGGCATTCCTCCCGCATATGCTTTTTGTCCATGCAGTCTCTGCATCTGTAAATCAGTCTTGGGGTTGAAGAGATTTGTTTAAGTGGCTTTTTCTGTCTGCATTGTTTTTTGTCCAATAAATGTTTGTGCTTATATGTGTGTGAGTTAATCCAGGCTTTCAGACAGAGTGAAGGGATTTGTGTCTTGAACCCGTCTGTTTCGGTTTATTGTGTAGCCTTCGTGCAGACTTTCTAGGTCAGGCCTAATTGACGACCTGTATTCATAACAGTGAGTGGCATGTGTGTGTGTGTGTGTGTGTGGGTGTGAGTGTATTTATATGTGCATGTGTGTTCATGTCCTGGATTTTGCCGTCTCACTGTCCTCAGGCACAGCTGTGAACACCCTCCAAACAGCCCCCCAAAAAACCCACCCCGTGACTTTCCACCCTCTTCTCCTGCTCCCTGGGGTGCGATATCAGTGGCCCACGGAGGGTTGGGGTGTGTGTATGTGTGTGTGTGTTTGCGTATGGGAACGTCCTGCTGTCACTGCAGGCAGGCCGGTCGCCCTCGTCTATTTTGTCTCTACATGGGGTCTCTCTGCCCTCCTCCAACTCACACCAGAGTGGGCACGGTGGGGGTTGCAGTCTGAACAAATAACATCACATCTAATGGGAAGACCGTACAAGGCAGTGATAATTGGCAGGCAAGTGTTCCAGTGGACACTGGTTATAACTAAATCCTGAAATAGTGGGAAATAACGTAACTTCAAATAATAGCAAGAGTTACAGGTTTTATGTCTATACAAGATTCAAAGAACCTCATTGGCACATCCCCAGAATGAGGCTACTACAAGAACTAGAGCTGAGAATATTGGTTCTTAATTGGTAGTTTGGATCATCATTTCTATCGGCTAAAATAGTACTGCACTCGCAATAGTCTGGCCTAAAGGTTAAAGAATGGGCTTTTGACTGTAAGATCCACGGTTTGATCCCCAGATGGGTAGGATAAATCTACGTGTGCAAAATTTTAAAAAAGCAGTGCTTGTCCCTCCCTCATTGCCACCACTGAGGTGCCCATGAGCAAGGCCCTCAATCCTCAACTGCTCCAGTGGCCGACACATCAGACTGGTATGAATGTGTGTAAAGCAGGAACATGGTCAGGGCGCTGCTGCAAAAGAAAGCCTGGCTTTCCTGAATAAATAAAGGGTTTACAAAAAGTAATCGCTGACATCTGGGAACACGATATCAGTACAATGAAGTCTGATGGGGCGAGAAAAATGAGGGGTCAAACGACCAGGCAACACGCAAACAACTAAACCAGATTATCTAAACCATTCTATTTGGAAGTAAAAATGAAAGTGAACAAATCCTAAATGTCGGAAAGAAATTTTTTTGTGCACACTAGTACGCTAAATATGGGGGGGCCCTAGTTGAACCAAGAAGTTCTTGTGTTTCTTGGCAAGTCTGACTTTTTTTTTCAAACAGTGTTGCTACGTCACCTGATTTCAGTAGTTAACCTGGAGTACAGTCTTATTATTATCAATAGGACAAATAGCCGAAACTATGAAAATAAGGCTCAAGTTGTAATAAATTGGATTTGTCCTCTGAATCTTTACACTGGCTTCCATGTGGTTTATAGAACAGATTTTATAGAGCTGCTGCTAGTTTATAAATCAATTCACTGGTCAGGAGCCAAAATGCATTTCTAATATGCTTGAAGAGTATAAACTACGTAGGTCAGATCTCCAGGAATCATTCAACTACCTGAGTCTCAACTTTGAACCAGTGGTTAGAAATAATCTGCAGCCTCAGCACAAATAGAACCTACAGTATTTTGTAATAATATTAAATGTGCCCCAACTTCAGCCGCCTTCAAATCTTCAAAACTCTGCACTTTTATTTAGTTTATTGAACTTGAGGCAACTGCACTGTAACTGCACTAGAAAGCTTTCCCTTGATTTTTTTTATTTTGATTTTTTTTTAATTTATATTATTATTTCCCTGTCGACGTTTTTAATTGTTATCTAATGCTTTGTCTCATGTAAAGCATTTTGTATCGTCTCTGTGTTTGAAAGGAGCTATACAAATAAACTTGTGGCTTTGTCTCTGCTTCTCTCACGGGGTCATCTCTCGGTTGGAAAGTGAACGTCTTTGAGGACAGCTTGAGGGACAGACTCTTGTCATTACAGAGGAACTTCCTCAACGTGGGGAGAATGACTAACCTCACAATTGTTTTTTTTTTCTTTCACCCGGAAAAAGCTCAACTTTTCCGGCTCCATCCTCGGGTGGAGGATATTATGCCTTCTCCTCACACAATGAGAAAACTTCCTTGTTAATCTTGACACTTTGAGCCAGCGCGCGCGTGCACGCTGAGTCTGGAGGTGAAAGCTGTGTTACCTTGAAAGCACAAAGTCAGTAAGCTGTTCTCTCTGCTGTGAATCCCTCCTGCTGCTCAGCCTTCTAATCCCTCATGGAGCTGCTGTGTTCAACACAAACTCTAATAACCCTTTGCTTCTGTTTTCTGACACACGCCTCAGCTTTGTCTGTGCTTCCTGTCTTTCATTTGTCTTTCATCCCCTCTTCATTCTCCATCCATCTTCTGTCCCAGAACCGTCGCTGCTCCCGGTGCAAAGAGAAATCATGTCTGCGTTCACAAAACCTCAAAGTTGTGAAAGGCTAAAGCCGAGAACACCAAGAACAGCATGTGTGTGCTTAAGAGATGGAGAAAAGTGAGGTAAGGGGGAAATTACTTGTTTGTTTATAGGAAGGAGGGTTCATATGTGTAATAACTCTTTCAAAATTCCCCCATCAGCATCAACATCTGACCGGAGGGGGACAATAAATCTCTGGCTCCTTGTTAAGACAGTGTTTTGGACTTGGACTCATGCACACATTGGTCTGTGGAATGTGAATGTGATAGCTTGTAATTCCTCACATCTGCTTTCCTCATAAGCGTCCACATCTTTATATGGTCAAAGTATTCTGTGTGGCTCCTGCTATTTGGTAACAATGTCTAGAAATGGCCTGAGATCATCTAATCAAGCCCATATCCACTTTTTGACGTCTGCGGTATAGCCTGTTCTCAGAGGTAACACTGAAGTGTGTTGTGCGCTCTCTCCACTTCAAAAACACGTGTCCTTGTGATGTTTAAGTGGCTACAAATTAACATTAACATGCATATTGCTGCTGGAGCACCCTTAATGTGCACATTGTTCCCCCTCTCAATGAGAATCATGCCACTTTTGTCTGAGTAGACTGATGGGGCCAAGTCCTGCTCGGCTCGCTCACTGAACTCGGGTTGTCATGGCGACGGAGACGTCGTGGCAGCTGGAGTGCGCCTCCTTCGAAAATGAGACCAGCACAGAGCATTATGCCTCTTCTCGTGCTGCCTCTTTACTATTAATGGACATAAATATTTATATGGTTTGGAAGATATTTTGACGGTGGAGCAGAGCCGGTGGCCTGTGGTGAGCGGAGACATGACCTGATGAAGTGGTCTGTGTCAGACATTTGCGACTGTGTGCTCATGTGAGGATGTGCAAGTGCTTCTCTCAGCACCCCCTTAATCTCACACATGGGAATAATAATGTTGGGTTTCGATGTGACATATAAATTGAGCTTTTATTGTGTTTAATGTACATTTAAATCTCACTGTCATCTTCAGTGGTGCCTCAACTTTGAGTCATTAATCTCCGTTGCAGAGCCCTGATAACACAGTGTGTTCACAATATTCTTTGACTGCAGTGTTGTGACAATTGGTTGATTAATTTGATTGATTTGATCAGCAAAAACAAAAAAAATTTATTTAATTAGTCAGTTGGTTATGTAATTTATCCAGCCAAAATACCAATCAACTAATTTCAAGTTCTTCTCAAATTTTTGAGAATTTTCAGATTTACTGTTTTTCTGTTTTTAATCACTGTAAATTGAATATATTTGGGTTTTAGGGTTTTAAGTCAGACAAACCAAGCAGATGACGTTCTTGGACAGGTAATTAAAATTAATTATTTAAAAATAGCAGATACATTAACTGATAATGGATATACTGTAACAGATTGACTTGGCTAATAGATATAATTAGTTGACACATTCTTTTTTGTTACTTTTTCAATAAAAGTAAAAAAAAATTTAAACAGCAATAAAACATGTATTTAAAGGAATAGTTGTGTGGGAAATACACTGATTTGTTTTCTTGCTGAGAGTTCAACGGGAAGGTCGATACCACTCTCGTGTCTGTTAAATATGAAGCTAGCTGGTTAGTTTAGCTTAGCATGAAGGCTGAAGGAAGGGAACACAGCTAGTCTGATGAGAAACAGTCCGGCGGCACATAATCCCCCTAAATCCCTTGTAAAATCACAACATGTTGTTCTTACACTTTTGTTTTTAACGAGATATAAGATGTTAATTAGTTAGTTTTCAGAGGTGCTGGTGGGCAGATCTTGTTACCTTTGGACGGAGCCAGGCTAGCTGTGGTATCAATCGTCTCATCGATTAACTCTCAGCGAATGAATAAATAAATAAATGAAAGCGATAAGCATATTTTGCAATATATCAAACTATTCCTTATTCAACATGTTCCAGACCTATGATCAATATGTCTGGATGACGAAATTCTCACTGCACAAACTGGTACTATTTTCAAAACCGGACAGGGAAGTAGTTTCGCATTCACCTTGACAGGGATTTTACAGAGTCTGGACACAGTCCAGCCACCTTGCAAAATGCCCTAAACCAGACAATGTAGAGAGAGAAAGTCAGAGCAGGAAGAGTAAATTAGGCTTACATTTCATAAATACAGTCCAACCAAACTGCGTTTGCGTTTCTTAGCTTTTCATAAATGGCACATAGTGGCTACAAGGTCACCCTGTCACTTCAATGTGATGTTTGAGATCCATATTTCATCGGCTTCTGTGCTGCCAGTATTTCACGCTCTCACCTCGCTCCTCCATTTCTCTCTCAGGCTTTGTTCTCTAACACACACATCTTCTTTAGTCTCTCTTTTTGCTCTTAAGATTCTCTTGAATCTGTAACATTATTTCTGGTAAAAGTGCACGATAGAGGCTCCTGCCCAAGGGCTTTCCACAGTGGGCTCAGCTTTATGGCAGATTAAATCATAAGTAGAGCCTGTGGAATCTACAGGGAGAGAAGAAATATCATCCTTTTTATATTTCATTTGCATGCTTTCCTCATCTTTCCTCCAGGCCTTTTGGTTAACGTGACCCACCTCCCACGGCTGTCTCACAATCTATCCTCTCCATAATGACTAATTTAAATGGCTTTGATAATCCGTTAGTACTATGAATTAAACAGCCATTAGACGAGGGTTCCCAGGGAATGAGGTGAATGGAGGATGTGGCCTGAATCTCCTCTCAATCTCACCTTTCACGCTGCAGAAAAGTCTTTTTCGCTTATTTAAAACATTAGTTAAAAACAAAAGGAGCCACTGTTCTGATTTTGCCTTATCGTTCAGAGCTGGACTATTTATTCTTCAAAGACACGGTTACAATATCGCCATTTTGTACAGCCATTGACATTTGGTAGTAACAAGTCTTTTCAAACACAACAACGCCACAATTTACGTCCTATCATTCCAGTATTTATAGCCGCGGGTAAAACGTGACTGGAGTACAAAAGTCTGCCTTCATGTGGTCAGTAGTTTCAATCACTTTAGGATTTTATTTTGTTTTTCTAGTTTTTAGCAAACAGCAAGAATAGGCAAAGAAAACCATGCCTTTGGTCTTTATTGTTTGACTTTTAAGATAGTGCCTTATCTTGATAGATCACTGGAAGACAAAGCACACTGCCTTTGGAGCTTAGTAAAAGACATAAACTCCCTTCCTTCAAATAGCTGGTTGATTACAATCCACCCTGTCTCTACCTACCTCCCTCATACTGTAAGATGGGAGGAAGTTTATGTTACTGGCTTCTGACATGGCTCTCCTCCTCATCAGGCCATCAATGTATCAATTTTAGATATGCTTTACACTTCCAATAGTATAAATTATAGTCCCAGATCATAGGAAAAATGCCTGCGTGCTTGCAAAGAAAATTAGAATAGGCTCTATATTTTTTCCATCCCATTTACAATACCATGCAAAAGTTTTAGGCACTTTAGATTCTTATCCATCATGTAGCACCACGAGGGAGGCGCCTGAACAGTCCCAAATTCATTTTGCAGCAGGACAGCGAGTGCAAACACACAGCCAGAGTCATAAAGAACTGTCTTCAGAGACAAGAACAACAAGGAATCGCGTAACAGATGGTCTGGCCCCCACAGAGCCCTGATCTCAACATCATGGAGTCAGTCTGGGATTACAGGGAAAGACAGAAGACATCGAGACAGACTCAATCCACAGAAAAATCGAGGCAAGTTCTCCAAGATGCTGGAACAGCCTGCCTGCCAAGTACCTTGAAAAATAATGGCAAATGTACCTGAGAGAACTGGTGCTGTTTTAAAGGCAAGGAGTGGTCGCATCCAATACTGATTTGATTTAGTTTAGAGCACTTTATGTGATTTTAATTGATAAATAAAAATATTCATGGCTTTATTTTTTAAATCATCCCCACGCTGCTTAAAAACTTTTACACAGTACTCTTATCAGTGAGGGTAGACTAAATAACAGAAACATCTCTCTGTATAATGCAACACGATTCATCAGCACCACAAACGACATCCTCCAAAATGATACATAAAACTGAATCAACACCTCTCTAAAACAACCACAACAAAAACTGAACATAATAACCTTCATGAATACAGGATTTATTGCAACATATGCAAACATATGAGACAAGTCCCCATTCAGATCTGGATCTAGTGTAGTACATAGAAAATCTATTTAGATTCTGATCTAAGTAGTTTTTGATTCTCACCATCCCCTCTTCGTGGTTTTGTAATCTGGTTTATGGCACAGATTGAAATTGTCGAGCCTGGATAACCGGCTTCTAGAAAATTTCTTGCAGCAGATGACTTCATATCATTACGGCCCATGGCACTTTTTAAATGTACAAACGTGTGTCCTTACAGGTCAGCTTGTTTTAACAGTATTTTGAATCCCACACGGGCATGTGAGAAGGTACAGTAAATCACGCTGACAGATGTGCAGCTAAGGCACTGCCTGGTGTAATAGGCTTTGCCTATTGTGTGTAGTTTGCTTGTTTTCTTGGAATTCTCACAGAGAGAGAAGAGAAGCCGTCAGTGTAAAGTACAGACAAAACACACCCTGTAGTCAAAACATTTCTCTTCACGCCCATTTTGGACTCGTGGGTGATATCTTTTGACCAGTGTTGGCCTGAAAGAAAACAAGTGGTAATTTGTTCCAGTATACCAGTAGCGTGTAGTTTGTCACATCCCCTCCAGGAGAGAGGAAAGTGCTTTCATTATTAAACAAGGCCCTCCGGCGCCGAATGTGCGTGTCGTTAGCAGTAATTAACAAGGCACTTTCCTTCAGGATAAACAGTTTAATAAAGGAAGAACGGATGGCATGGAAAGAAGCTGAGCTGGAAACTCTTGACACAAGCTGAGCGGCTGGAGCAGATTTACAACGAGTCTTCCTGTAAAGCTCAAACGAGGGAAAACCGATGGAGGGGGCTTGCTTCTTTATATGAGAAGTATTGGATGAATCCACATCTCACGTTAAAGATTCATGTATCTGTCAGTTTCTGAGTGGTATCGTGGAGTCAGAGCAAATTGAACATTCATCCTGAAGGAATATAAATATCGCATCAAGGAATCAGATCCTTTTATTAAGAATATGTACACTGCTGACTGACAAAGGCATCATTTATCCCCTGATGGACTTGGGCTCATGGATTTATGATTTAAAAATGAGCTTTTATATGAAACTCAGCAGTCTCGTGTTTCCCCTGAAACTGCTGGCTGAGTTTTGACAAGAAAAGTCAAATAGGAGCCAACCTGTGCTGCTCTTCCTACCCTGTTTGCTTTTATTCCCTCATTGCTTTCCCCTTTTCATTAAGTCCTCCATCTCATATGGTTTGTGACATGTTTGACATTTATTTTTTGATGCTGCAACAGTGCAACAACAGCACTTTGACAATATTTCACAGCTGATACCCTGAGGTCGTTGGCTGAGCTCTGAATCTCGACTACTGATGGCGCTTCAAGGTTAAATGTTCAATCAGACTCTCCACCTTAACCTTGTCTTGTCCTTGTGTGGAAATAATTACACCATCGTGCAACAGTTTCTTGTGCAAGACCTTTCCAATCAATCACCTGGATTATCTTTGAACAGCTATCACATCTTCAAATAATGAGGCCGAGATCTTCAGTAAATTAATGTGTCACATCACTCAGAGATCATCTTTGCCCTGGTCGACAATGCATGTCCGTTTTTTGTCCATTGCCCCACTTTCTTTGACAGATTTGTTGGTGTTAGGACCTCTGCAGCCAATGTAGTTGACCAAGCTGTAATTATAGTTCTCATTTCAGTTTATTCATTCATTCATTATTCATTCCACAATCTTAAAGTGATTATTTATTACACATAATTATTTTTGATTTATTATTTATTAGTCATAAAGAATGATGCAGAGACAGGATGGTGTTGCGAGTGGAAAACCAGATTTAACACCTATGGAGAATAAAAAGGGCTAAAATGTCTTTATTATAACCTTTTATGTTGATAGGGAAAACATATTGGCAAACTGTTGCCTGTTTCCACATTCAGCAGATAAGGAGCAACAATAGCATCCATTTGCAGTTGGAGTGTCTGTGTCTATGTGATTAACGTAAGTCCATTATTCACTTTCCTTTTAGCTCTGTTTTGGTCTCCGCTCCCTCCCTGAGGGAAATAACTGGCTCTTTACCTGCTAAATGCTCCACTAGGTTCACCAGAACGTCTCTACCTGTGTATGTCCGCAGTTTGGTGCGGGACAAGTAGTGCAGAGTGGGTTTTTAGAGCTTTGTGTTTGCTGAAAACACCTGCCTGCTGCCGCTGAAAACTTCGCCATGAGAACGCTGAGAATGAACCAAAAGAGTGAAACTGAAAGATGCTACAAGACTCTGAGGGGAACTGCAGAGTCAGGTGATATTTGTCTGTGGGTTTGTTACTACGAGCAGCTCCTTTCACATTTACATATTTTGATCCACTTTTAATATAAAATATTGATCATAGTAGCTTTAAACAAACACCAGAAGCAGTCTGCACAGTCTCTAAATCAACCATACATGTTTCCAGATTTTGGTTTATACTTGGAAGCCTGTTATGGCACCACAATACTGAAGGCTACTGAGCACAATGTTTTTGGCAACAGAGATTTTCAGGAGATGAAAGTTTTTTTTGCTGACCTTGTATATCCAATGGGGGATGACTGTGGAACTCACTTACAGTAATGTGTGTATGAGGAGGGGGAAGATCAATAAAGAAATAGTGTTTATATTATATATCCACCAAGATTACCACTGATATTAATTTTGGAGCTAGTTGGATTAACAAACACTGCAATTTATTGTCTGATAGAGAAAACTATCCAAATCAAACATGTAATGTCAACGTTTCTCTTTAAGTACGGAATCACCTTTCCTCCATGCAAAGGTGTTTAGTCATTTACCCATGGAAACAGAACCAAAAAAAAACCCCATGCAGCGCAGTTTGTTTTTTTTTGGACATTGTTTTCGGTTATTCTCAGTCTTATTGTCAATGGAAGCATTGCTGCTGTCAACACACTGCTGTCACGGCAGGAGGACCCGATTTGTGTTTTATAATCTCCTAATGAAATTATGCATACGAGTTCTGGCACTTTGTTTGAGCAATTTTCATTTTTCTCAGTGAGTTGTGTTCACATCCTAATCTGATGAAATCTGGAGTGTGATGAGGAAGAAATGTTTTCTTTTTTATTGTATCCTGAGATTTCTGTTCAGAGTATTGGACAGGTGTTTCCAAAGGAGTGAGTCTGTTCTCCTTATTGGCCACACTGTGCACACACACACGTTAGTCCCTGGCGGTTTCCCTCGGGCCTGGTGAACCTCACATAGAGCAGACAGTAATGAGAAAAAGGATAACTGTGTTCCATCAACAGCTGAGCCCTGCAGCTCCTGTCACCATTAAATGCACATATATAGCCACTGGCCATGCAGTTGCTAAGGAAGTGTTGGTATCCAAGCAGGAGTTGGCAGGGAAACATCCCTGAAGTTGATTCAAGAGATTGGATGCTGCTGGAGTTGATTTCGAGCTGCATCCATATTTCATTTACGTATACAAGTTATCTGAAGGAAAGGAGGAAAATTACCTGGGCACTGTAAAATGGCTGCAGTGTAAACTGTAGCAGGTCCAAAATAAACTCTGGGAATGTCATTATCGGCTCATAGGACATTAAAAAGCAACCGTAGTAGTGGGATTAAAGAGTAGCAAGAGTTATGGTCCTGAAAGTCCCCAGCTCAAACTGTATTAACAGGTTTCCACATTAATCTTGGTCAGCAGGGTCTCCAACAGGCTGAGGGAGAAAAAAAGGAATTGACCACCATGACAGTGTTGTTTCCACAACCAGTTAACTGTTCTCCAGTTTAAAGCTCTCAAAACCAGACATCCAGTCCTCCACAAAAGTACACTGCAAAACATCATACAGGATTTTAGAAGGATCAACTAATTTTTTATTATTAACTTGTTGTAAAGATAAAATTTTCGTAAGTAAAATGATTCTACATAGACATAGGGAAGATACGGACACTAAAAATTATGAATTTTTCGCATCATTTTGGACCATCATCACCACAAGAATTTCTGCATCAATACTCAGACATTCAGACGTCTGTATGCAGATCATTTTCTCAGTGGGCGTAGCCACTAGCCAACTGACTGAAGTGCGTTGGCTCCTCTCTCACTCTCATTTCTCTCTCAGAATCATTTTATCTGACAGCGAGTATTTTTTGGACAGTCTTTTTGAGCTCATCATCTGTGACAGCTGCAATTCTTGTAATTCTCTTGTTTTCACTTGTCATTAATTTATTTCCCCTGTGGCGGAAAAACATGTCACACTAGCCTTCAAAAACTCGTGCAGATTAAACTGGGCTAACAAAACTCTTATAGGGCTGATTAACTCTGACACACTCGATATAAACGGACTTGAAAACACTCACTAGTCTAACAACATTAAGGCTACAAACAATCCATAATGCAACATTCAGTAAAAGAATGCAGTGGTGCTCTCTCCATTCAAAATGAATGTCTTATGTAACGAACACATAGTTGTTTCATCCCCAATTTTAAGATGACCCCCGCTTCTTCCAAACCTAATTTGGAAGAAGTTCTCTACTGCTGCAGAGCAGTAGAGAACTGTAAGCATAGTTTTTTCCATTAATTCAGCTTAGGCGATGCCCAAAGACACATAGGCGCTGCGCCTGAGCCTTATAATGATAAGGAAAACCCTGATCAGCAGATTAGCAGACTTCCAAGCATGCATTGTTGGGGGGCTAACACTTTGGATAAAAGAAAGTAATGTGTTGTCATATACGGGTGTAAATCAGATTTGTTAAGTCAGCAAAAGGGTGTGCCTCAGGGTTTGTCTGTAGGACCACTTCTGTTTTCTTTTTTTGTTCTTGTTTTGGTTTTGTCTTTATCTTAAAATAAATTGCACATGTTTAGAGTAATGAGAATCACTGATTGCGTCCCCCTAGTTTGATCATTGTCTATCCTGAGATTTGTATTTTTGTGTTTTGTATTGTCATTTTGTGTTTGTTCTTGTGAGTGCATGTTTTAGGGCAACCTTTAAAGCTAAATGATACATCTCAAGATGTTTTTCCCTGGTATAGTACATTTGAATATAGAGACTTCCGTCTTGTAATTTGAAGAAAACATACATGATGGGGACCTGCTATGTGCCCTTTAATACTATTTAAATTATTTCATGATTGTTTCCTTTGATAATAATGAAACCCATGCTGACTTTGGTGATGGTAATTGTTCATTTCAGTCCTGTCTGTAACCCCATACATTTCTAAGTTAACAAAGGCCCAGGGAGCCCTCTCACATGTTGTCTTTACAGTAGCTCTGGTTCAAGTGGCTCCAACAGGAACATCCATGGTTGTAGGGCCTTTGTAGCAAATTAAAGTTTCATTATTAGTGGAAAGCGAAGGTAACTGTAATGTATGTCAGTGTGACAAAACAAATATTGGTTGAACTTGTTTCTCTTTAGACGTGTAAATTACAAATCTCTTTAGTTAAAATATTAGTAGTCAATGACAATGCAATAAACAATAATCGTAATGTAGTATTCCAATTTTTTTCTAGTTTAAGCAGTTCAAATACATTTTAATATGTACAACAGTAAGTAAAAGCACTACTGTGACTTTCAGCACTGATTCCGACAGTCAGGTCAGAAGGCTGCTGGTTCAAGCTGTTATGTTCAGTAAACTAGTTCTATACAAGCACTGTCTGTAAGGTTAATAACTCAGCAGCCACCTATTTGTGACAGAGTTCAAGTTCAAGTTCTTTATTGTTACTTCCATGGTACACATTTGACATACATAGCAAAATATTGTTCTCCACAGTGCAACAGATACGACGGACGAGACACCACTGAAAGTCACTTAAAACCACTGAAAACAGATTTAAGCCGGTCAGCCATAGTCATTTCTTATGTTGGTACTGCTGGATATGTTTGAGTGCAATAATAATCCTTTCCTGCTGTACTTCACATTTTTGTGGTGTTTCCAAATAAGGCCTATTTACAACATGGGATCGGTACTGTGTGCCATGTAGGAATGATATTAATATGCGATACGGGGAGTGGAGCCTGTGTTTTTCCCGAGTGACCTGAAACCACCTTCCAGATATGGGGAGCACAGAGAGGTGGTGGGAGGGGTTTGAGGGGTCAGCTACAATGTCGGGGGCCTTCTGGACATAACAGGCTTTGCAGGTGTCAGCTATGATGGGGACAGAGACACCTACAGTATGATCCATTCCGTAGTGTTCACTATTCTCTGCAGGGACCTCTGACCTGAGACTTTGCAGTTCCCGCACCAGGCAGTGATGTCAGAGTTATCACATCGTGATTGTTTTTGTTGCTTTCTTCGTCTTTTAATAAGCTTTTAACAAGGATGTAATGTGCGTTGCATCAGTTTGACGGTTATCATATGTTTAAGTTTAATCAGCTCACAATGTTTTACAGTGTACCGGGTCACAGTGCCTCGCTCCACAGATTATAATTCTTTTTTAAAAATCTTTTATATCCCACAGTACCGTTTCCAAGACTCCCAGACCAGAAAATGTGTCTGGGCTAGACCAATAACCACAGAGCTCCATAATTGTGCTGCATATGCAACCACAGTCCTCTGACAGAAGAGGTGGCTCAGCTATAGACCTGTTTGTATTAAAATACAGAGTGACATCTTGTCAGAACACATGCAGAATGTATAGCACACCTAAAGCAACTGAGTGAATATAAAAGATAAATCTACACCATTAAAATGCATGATCCATCTGATATAAACAAAATCCCCAAATGTAACAGAGGAGAGATTCTGTGTGACAGACAAATGGATCGTTCGCTCCCGGTGAATCAGATTTCTGGAGAAGGAGGGGATGCAGCGGTGGCTGTCCTGGCCTACTTTCCTCCGTTCACCAGCCAATTCATCCTCCTGGGAACATTGGAGGTACAGTAAATGGAGGGAGTTCAGCCACGCTTGGTCTGTCACCACAAGACAGCAAAGAAATGGCTGTGCTCAGGGTGGAGAGGGGGGATGGAGGGAGAGTCAGCACACTTACTGTACATAAAGAGGGAGCAAGGGAAAAAATGGTCCAATCGTTCCTTGTTTCCACCTCTTCACTCTCCATTTCCTCTCGTCCCACAGCCTTGGTGCCTTGTGTGTGTTTTTTTGGGTTGTTGCTTGGTTAAGCTCAGACACAGCAGATGTTTCTGTTGTGTGAATTCCTGGAAGAAATGGTGTATAAAATATCTGGGCAGGTTGACATACATTGCCACACTTCCCCACTTTCTCTCCCACTCTTCCTGCCTCTCACTCTCTGGCGTCCTCAGGCTCCTGTCACTGACTGAGCTACAGCAGGTAGACATCTGTAATTATTAAGGTGGAGGAAAGCCTCACACCAGATTGCCTACAGGTGTTTTTTAAAGCAGAGGAATGCACATAGAAACAGTTCAAGTGAAACACAGTGCAAATCAGCCTCATTGCAAAAAGCATTAAAGATACTTCTAAATTCTTTCTAATTCTAGATTCAGCATGTTAATGATCTGATTTTGTTCTTCAAGCCTCTTCCTACGGATTTGTCCAATTACCCCTATAAACAGCGTCAGGAGCTTGTTGCTAGGTTACAGCCTGGTAACACCCAGTGTTGCCACAGGAGCTGTAAAGATGAAGGTTTTTCCGAATAAAGATGATTCGTTAACTTCCAGCTTGAGAGTGAAACAGTAATTTCTACTGTCACCTTCCACTACCCTTTCTCTGTCAGCTTGGCTGTGTGACAGACGCAGACAGGCTCACTAAGCCAGATGGAGGTGCATGAATTCACAGATGATTTCAAGTGAAATCGCACTGATTTTGAATGGTGTCGCAGACAAATTCTTAGGAGGAGAAATGTTTGCCAGTTGCCTGTTGAGGACAGTTGCTGTTTAAATATCTAGGTTAAGAAGAACAATTTTCCAAAGACGCTCACCTCATGACACCTACATGTTGAAGTTAAGTTCCGGAAAACCGAATTATGACTCAGACAATAAAATGGAAAATTAAAGACAGAAAGCCTGCTCAGGGGCAGTTCAGCCGATTGGAATGTATGTGTATGTGTATGTGTATGTGTATGCGTGTGTGTATGTGTATGCGTGTGTGGTTCCCCTACAGGGCATCCAGGAGATGAGTCTCGCCCATCTACACCCCGCCTCACAGTTTGATCCTGGTCCTGGAGTCATAGAGGGGGAAGGAAGCCGTGATGCGTGGCACGTTTCCCCTGAGTGCTGGCTGATGCCCCGTGACAGATTGAGGCTGCAGGGATGTGTTCAACTTCTACGTGTGTGCATTTGTGTTTATGTATGCCTGTCTGTGTCTTAAGGATGTTAAATACATCAGAATAATGGGAGGCAAACCGCAGAGTAGGGGAAAAGACCACTGCAGCTTTGTTTGTTTCTTCAAGTAAATGATATAAAAACTCAAAAATATATTTATCTTGAAACCAATCATCAGTGTTTTGTGTTTTGATGCTCCTACTGTGATTTCTGCTCTATTTCATTTTTTCAAAGTTGTCAGAAATCACTTCTTAATTGCCTTTTTGTGTAAGTAAGCCTGGTTCACACCGTTTATGTTCAACCACTGAGTCTGTTTCTGACGCTCAAAGCAAAGTTACATTTAAAGGAATAGTGTGACACAAAATTGTAAAAACAACAAGTTATGGTTTCACACGGGGTATCGTGCTGGAACAATTTCTTGGTGAACAGTAACTGTTGGCTACACTGACTTCCTAGAGTCAATGCAGCCGGTCTCTAAGATATAGTTCGAGCACATGCAACTGAAACTCTAACAGTTAAATCATTAGTCGCAGCCTTACTTAACACACAGACATGCTATCAATCTACTCATCTAAATCTCAGCAACAGAGCAAATAAACATATTTCCCAATATGTCAGACTATTATTTCACAGTACACATTACTGTATTCATCTCAGTGTCAACAGAAAAAAGGCTGCATGGTTGAAACAGAGGCTTGGATGTCATTTTAGATCTGCACAATGCCAAGAACCTGAGCCACATCTCATCCCGGGGAAGAGATGGTCTTATCTCTGTGCAACAACCACAGAACTGTGAAATTACACCTCTTGTGTTACAGGAGCCTCAGTATTTACATATTAAAAAAACATTTAAGACAAAACAATCCAGCATCAAATTACCACAGAATGAAATATTAAATTACTGATATGCTGTTGCCAGGGAAATTCCTTAAGACTAGCTCCCCTGTGTGTGTGCACATCGACGTGCACAACAATAAGGCCTACTTTGAGCGAGCTTGTGAAGCATAGCCATGGCCCTGTGTAATGAGATAGCATGTGGTATGATGCTATGTGTATAAAATTGAGGCGCGGGCTGTGTAAATTGAATTAAATGGGTTTGTGTGCGATAAGAATTTGCAAGTGAAGAACGGTGTGTGTGTGTGTGTGTGTGTGTGTGTGTGTGTGTTATGTGATTAACAACGACAGTAAATGTTATAGCCAGGAGCTTGGATGGAGGAGGAACAAGTAGATTGTACACTGAATCCTGCCTGAAAAAATGGGGTTTCCAATGATTTTGGTAGATGTAATGAACACAGCATGCAATCCAAATTCCCCGTGGTTTAACCTCCACATGGCTTAGTTGGAGGCTTTCACTGAAATAAACAGTTTCTTGAACTTGTTCCCTGAAGCAGCAAAACCTTCCATCACCTCATCTAAATGACCTCAAGCGTCATTAATTAACGTTTGGAAAATAAAAGGCATCCCGTGATTTCTCCTGCATCAGCCTCAGCTTTTGTAAAATCGTTTCTTGACTAAGTTTAAGATCTGAGTCACTTCAAAATGTTTCCTGCTAAGTGACTTAGACCATCACTGAAAGGCCAGAACGTGAGACTGCAGACTGATTTTTAAGCTGTGCATTGACTGGTGTACTACATCCCAAGGGCCACAGATCACTGCATTTGTTGATCAATCACTGATTGGCTAAGAAAAACAAATAATCACAGCACTGAACTGTGTCAGGGTCCGAAGAGAGGACTTCTCCCCAGCACCATTGATCCATGTGAGCACTCAAAGGCCGGGGGGAGGAGGCTGTTTAGTCAGTGATTCACCTCAGCCTTTCTTTACTTTCTGAGACCTCTGAAAATACCCAAGGAGCCAAAAAGAAAATACCTCACAGCTGTTCTCTCTGCAGCCAAGCCATTCCGGCGATGCTTTTCCTACACAGACAGAAACCCCTACGTCTGAACCGAACTCCCTACGAGACCTTTAATCCAACCGTTCTATAAATTAATCTCTGCCTTGTTTTAAGCTTCACTTTAAGCCGCTGGTTGTCGTTTATTCTTGACTTCAGAAATGCACTTAAAACTGCAGAGGGGTCCTGAGGGCCACTAAGAAAGGGATGAGGAGAAAACACAAGGAGACTGGGGGCTGGAAGTATCACATATGCCACTGGGAATGTCAGTGTCACGACCTTAGAGGAGAAGGCAAAAAGATCAGTCTCTGGAGCGCTTATCTTGCTCTCCATCTGTAGTAGATTTTGTGACACGAGGAGCACAGAGGGATAGAAATCACTTCAGACCCCCCTCTTACCCCCTCTAAACCCGAAATAAAAGCACTCCTCTTGTGTTCTGGCTGTGAGAGAGGCGCCCAGCATGAATAATTAACGTGGGACAAACAATAACTATCAGCTGCCTATCTGAGAGTTGGCGCTTATCAGTTGCGCGAATCAAAAACAGAGTTGAGACTGTTTGTCAAAAAAAGTAATTTTACTTTGACCCTTAGGATACTCACTGGAAGCAGCTATTTGTTGCATTTGTTGTGTTGCAGAACGTTTTCTAACACTCAGCGTCGAGACATTAAAGCAATTTCGGGAAATAGGCTTCTTTTCCTTCTTGTTGGGAGTTAGATGACAAAATTGATACCACTCTCATATCTGTCTGTTAAATATGAGGCTACAGAGAGCAGCCAGTTAGCTGGGCTTAGCTCAAAGACTGGAATCTCCCGGCCAAGAAATAATCTGGTACAAAAAAAACCATAAAACTGCAAACTGGTCATTTTCGCACTTCGGGATATGACCTGTCAACTGGTGAGCTTTAGAGTTGCTGGTAGGCAGAGCTTGTTCTAGTTAGACAGGGCGAGGCTAGGCGTTTCAACCCCCGTCTCCAGTCGATTAGCTTTATGCTAAGCTAAGCTAACCGGCTGCTGACATGAGCTGGCATGAGTGTGGCATTCTCGCCTAACTCTCCGCAAGAAAGTGAAGAAGCTCATTAAGGTCGTACTCCTTTCAACTGAAAAACCCATTTAATATGTCCCCATGGCGAATTAAACGAATCGAGAAGAATTCATTTTCTAGGTGAATCAATTTCAGTCGAAAATTCAGAGAGATTACACCTAATTTTGACAGGTAACAGACTGCTGTCGGTTAAGATGGTTAAAGGCGACATTTGAGTGTGTGTGTGTGTGTGTGTGTGTGTGTGTGTGTGTGTGTGTGTAACTTGATTTAGGACACTGTCACAGACAACAAGGGTGACATGACAACTACAAGACATCGATATCATCATTTTTAAGAGTAAAATACTCTTAAAAAAAAATAAGCGTACGAAAAGCTCAAACATTAGGACAAAGAATGTCTCTAAGAGCATCTATGGCAAAGTATAGAGAAGTCAAAAAGAAACTAAATAAATAAACAAATTGAGAATATGACAGTTATCTATCAGACTCACAGCTTAACTGTTGCATCTTTTCGTTTTTTGTTTTCATATAGCCGAATGATATCTCTGGCTTTCAACGTAACGCTGGGTTCGCGCCCGCCGCTTCCAATAATTCGGGAGCGACAATGGAGAAGGTGAACCGGGGGCGGGCACGTCGGCGGACAGTCCCCGCCCTCCGCGGCACAGCAGCTGCCGGACGAGCCGCTCAGCTCCCAGCGAGTTCACAAAACTGTTTGCATACCAGTCCCCCCCCCCCACCACCACCACCACCTCACCCCGCCACCCCCTCTCTCTTCTTCAACACTGCGCGCTTGTCCAAACTGGGATCGCAGATCTCGGAGCGGTGGATTTTTATTAGCTGGACGCTGCCGGGCACAATTCACCTCCGCGGACATCCCAACTGATCGGCAATTTTTTTTTTTTTTTTTTTTTTTTTTCTGAGCGTCTGTGCGTGTTTTTGTGTGTGTGTGTGTGTGTGTGTGTGTGCGGTTTATGTTAATGCTTACATCCAACAGTCTCAGGTTTGTCAGACAGGCTGCTCTAGTGACACTTTCGCAGGGAAACACGCTTGTCACAGCCGGAGGCTTCGGGCAACTGAGCTGCGTTTTGAGGTAAGAAAACGTGTCACTGCTCTTGGAAAAAGTGTCTCCAACTTAAATGCCGCGCGTCGAAACGAAATGAGCCCAGTTTGAATCCCTCGCCCGTGCTGTTTTCCGGCCGCCGTGCTGAACGAGCCCCTTGTTTACAGCGTCGCGTTTAACGGGCGATGTTGTGCGCAGTGTTCGATTCTCAGCTCACTTTGTTACGGCAAGTTACATTTCCTCCTCGGTCGAGTTGCAGGGAGAAAAAACATTAACACCCGGTAGGAGAAATTAAATGATGGGGAGAGAGGCGGAAAGCTCGGCCTAATTGTTTGAGTCGTTTATTAGGCTGTTACACCGTATAAACTTGAGTTAACCTCGGGTCAGGTCGCTGTTTCCCCCCCTTAAGGAACGAAAAGGGATCTCGCACATACAGCAAATATCCACTAGTGATTAAATGTGCCCGGAATCAGTCGGAAATGCGGTTTAATAAACAGGTGTTTTAATAGAAAGGTAGGTTAAACTATGGGAAGCCAGACAGCAGGGGCAATCCGGAGCGATGTGTGTCAGCCTCCAAGCTGGCGTCCTTCCCACGGGGGGGTCCAGCCACGACCGAGGAGGAGGCTGTCCTCGGAGATGTATGGGGCCACCACATGGATGTCTCTGGCGGCGCTACCTTTTGCCGCGGGGCAGGAGTCCACTGTCAGTGTGCATTAATCAGAGGGACGCATCCTCCCAAACCACCTCGTCCCTCTTCCTCCGTCTCATCTCCGCTGGAGCAAAGGCGACACATTCAGGAGCTCTGAAAAGGGGAACTCAGTACTTTTGAGGGGGCACAGCCGACTGCTGTATTGCGAAGAGGTGAGCGTGTGACTTTGCAGGGAATCCGGGCACATTTTTAGGGTGATTTTTGTCAGTGAAAAGTTTGCCGCTTGACTTGGACACCAACGGCTGAAAAAGTGAGCAAAAAGTTCAGTTTCGACTCAGGCAGACAAAACTCCCAACATTTGTCTGGTTCCAGTAACAGCTGGAAATCAGGTTCTAATCAGATTCTGCCCGAGGAGATTGGCTCCGAGGGACCCATTAACACACACCGGTGTCCAGGTGAGCGTGAAGAGCTGGAGCTTCTTGCCTCAAGTTAAAGCCACGACCCCTCGCTCTAGCTCTCCATCTCCCTGAGGCTGCCTCAGTTTGTCGGGAAAGAGGAGAAAAGAATCATATCACGCCCCCGCCAGCAAGGACTTACTGACAAATCAGTTTCTGTCATGATTAATGACTTCGGCTACCATATTGGTGCATCATGTAAAGATTTCTTCCTTTTCTTTGTCTGTCTCTTTGTTCCACCCTTTTCTGTTGTTTTTTTTCCCCAAACCTACGTGATCGGGAGATTTGTAGAGAGAGAAGCACACAAACTGAAAACAGAGGCGGGCTTGTTCGCCCTGTTGTGGGTGAACATTTGCCTTGTCAAAAAAAAAGAAAAAAAGAAAAAAAGGAAAAAAAGAAACAGTAGTATTGATGCTTTTGGAGCAGCTGCCAACACAAATGACTAAACTTCGCCCGAAGCCTTTCTCTCCTCAGCTTGATTCACATGAGTGTTGGGAAATAGTTTAGTTGCTCAGACACAGAAGTGATGTCTGCAGGATACACGTACAAATGCAAATAGCAGGGTTTGTAAACCTACAGTGTAATTTATGCAGGGAATAAAGGTCAGCAACAATGATTTGGTTTCCTCGGCGGACCGCGGAGGATAGCAATTAGGAGGGTACATGTTTGTGTGAATTCTCTCTCAAATCTCCACCGAGCCGGTATTTATTCCACCTACAGACACGGAGCACCTGGTGTGAGACCTGCCACTGGTGCTCAGTGCACTCATTTTAAATGTGCCCCTGACAACGTGTTGCTCTCAGTAAAACATTCAGAGTGCCAGCGAATAAAACCCAACAGCAGAAACAAAGGAACGGGAAAGGAAGTGTGAGATAGACAGAGTGTGTATGTGTGAGTTCACGGCTCCTCTGCCACCCAGGCCTTGGCAGGGATAGAAAAGTGTGAATTGCAGTGTGTGGCAGCTCCTGCTGAGAGGGTCCGGGTGACTGACTTGATGCTGCCTGGCCTGGCAAAGCGCAGCTCATTAAAGGCCTGAAATTAATCAGCCTGCAGTTCCACATGGTTGGGTGACTCCGATTTCTGTCTCTCTCTCTTGTTTCTTTCCATTGCTTCCTTTTTCTTTTTTGGCCTTTTTTGATCACTGGCCCTTATTTTACACCCCCACCCCACCCCCAATTCCAGCCTGCAGAGTGTGTCTGTATCTATATCGATGGTTTCAGAGCAGCAAAGCAGAGGGAAAACAAGGCTGGGTCATCACTCTAAACTCGCTTTCTCCTGTATCAGCTCCAGTGCGGCATCAACGGTCCGTAGAGAGCCCGGAACTAAATGGAGTATCTATTGGCTCAATGAGAAAATTGCTTTTTTCGATTGCTAGAGGACCCTTCATTTAATGTGTGTGACGCAGAGGCCTCAGCCAGTAATGGGTTCGGCATCTTTGTTGTCAGGAGACATGAGAAAATCAAATTTGATTTTAAGCTGGCAGAAATAATTTACCCTCAGAGAAGGTGCATTTTTCATCAGCTGTTTAAAAGCCGTGAAGGTGTATTTGATTATAGCCATGTGTCTGCGCCATGTTTTGTAAGCACAGAATTACCGAACGGTGCGGTTTGATGTTGTCCGCTGAAGACAGTTTCATGTCACAGCAAAACTCTGCTGCAATATAAGCCAGCCTGGCGTGGTGCCTGTTTAAAAAACTCAATTTTTAGTTCTTCGTTAAAGCGTTACGTTTAACCACAAAGCCGTAGCTGACATGCACCACCTGAAAAATGTGACCGCATTTTGGGCCTTTGGCGACGAAATGTTGCAGATATTTTTTTTTAAGCTTGGTAATGTGCAAAAGTTGGTGTATTGATAAAAGCAAAAAGCGACAAAAAGCAATGGAAACAGAGTGAGCAAATTAATCATGATAAACACGATTAATGTCCACTGAAGCTTCTGCTCCTTTGAGGGGCTGAAAAATTGCAGCCGAAGAAAACATCAGATCCGTGTGGAGTAATGAGGAGAGTGTAATGTTTCGAATTTATACACGAAACTAACATAAATGGCTCATTTCCATGTCATTTTCCACACGATTTTCATTTGTTTGAGGTTTGACTGGTGCTCTTTTAATTATGTCATCTTGTTCCAGCCTCCTCTTCTGCAGTGGTTTCCTTGCATCCGAATGGAGAATATTTACCTCAATGCACCCAGCTCCTAATATTTGCATAGCATTAGTGGATGGAAACATGCATTATTCTTTTTTTTACTTTTGAGGGTGGCGGGTAAATCCAGATAAAACTTGGACTTGTGATTAGTCGGCTTGTGCTAATTACGTCTAAATATCTGATGCTGGTGGAGACTGTCGAGAATGAAGACAGTGCAAGGAAGCGGGAAAAATGTTCTTCTCCTTTTCAGTAACACACAGCTAGCAAAGCCATGTCCACTGGAACCCCCCCTGCTCCTCACGTTCGTCGCTCTGTCAGTGAATTTGAGAACAAAACACAGGAACTGCATGGCAGAGTCTCATATTCCATAAAGAGGCGAGGTGAACCTTCCCGTCCTCGCTCTGTGACACAGATGATGTTACTGTCGAGAGTGTAGCTAAAGAGCGGTGCAGCCCGGACATCCATGGTTGTGTTAATGCTATGAAGGGGTGAAATCCGATGTTGCAATGGTAAAATTTTACTTTAACTGCCCCATGTGTCATTTGTAAGTATAAAAATATAATACATTGTTTTGTAACACATTGTAATGTCGGTACAAGCACTGAGGACTTGTATAGTTTTTCCAACAATTATAACCTCTCTTATAAAGGCATATTTATATTATACTGTTATTCATTATCTGTCTATATACCAGCCTCTACTTATGAATTCTTCACTGCAGTTAAAGCTGACAACTGTATCAATGAACATTTTGAAAAACCCTTATAAAGAAAATGCTTTATAATCCAGTAGTATTCACACATTCACGCATTCCTTTGCCCCTTGCGTGCCTCCCTATGGGCCAGGAAGTGGTGGGTGACCCAAGCTTGGGGCAGCTGGCTGCCCCAGAGTTCACCGAGAGCAGGAAGCTGAGGGGCCTCTGTCCACTGACGCTTCCTTTTTATCGGGAGGAAGCAGGCCGGCTGTTTGTGCTCAACCCAAGAATTCTTTGTGGTTATCTCGCCTTCACGCCATTTCCCTTAATAATGGCCGAGCAGGTAATGAGGTAGAAGGTATGTATTTGACAAGCTGGGCTCGGCAGATAGCAGGCTCTCAAACGGGCTCACGGCTTGGTGGGCGCTTAGTTGAAGGTACACTCAGACCCATCTCAGGATGTTCAAATCACATCCATCTTGAAATCCTGCCAGCCACCTTTTCCTCTGCATGATGTTTTTCAGAACTCAGGTGTCCATTAGAAGCTGCTGGCGAGGACCCACTGGTCATTACACAGAGCGAGCACACTCAGTAAATCCCCCTGCCTTTGCCAGCAGGTTTCTTCATCACTTTGTGCTCTTTTTATCCCCCAGATGTAGTCAAAGCTCAGAGAGGGGCTTAGGCTGGCCAGGAGTCTGGGCCTGATAGGTATGTGACACAGGGTTAATGTGTGGGGAGATTACTCGCCGGGCTTCAGAGAGACTGGAGCACAACTCCGATCCACTGAATGATGCTGAAGTTTAAGCACACTGCCGTCTCAGACAGCATTGCACAAAAGAAATAGCTCTATGCTTTCTGTGTATAAAATGGAGGCATCTGTTTGCCGGATGAACAACAAGTTCTTTGGTCAAATTTACACAATAGTACTGGGGTTGACTCACATGAGGTTCAGTGCTGCTGGCACACTGGGCAGGAAGAAGCTGGGTGCTAATCGAGTAGCACCAAGGAGGAGGAGCTCATTTTATGGATGTGATTGTTCCCCACGCTCACCGCCTCACACTGGAGTTTTTCACTATAGATAATATTTGGGGAAAATTTTAACATTTTATGCATAAAGAGCTCTTGTGAGACTCGCTCGTTGCCTTTTTTCTTGCTTAAATAACTTGGTTCCTGTCATGGATTTTGATAAAGACCCAATGTTCAGATTATTTATCAACACAAATGGAGGATTGTATGCTCAGCGTGAGGAGATGTGTGCTGGATAAAGAATATCACAGTTGTCACGCTGTGAATTGACTCCATGTTAGGGCTGGTAAATGCTTCTCCCTCTGCACATAAGCTAGCGTGCATGGGTGTCAGATTTTGTGTATGGTATTAATATGTCCACTTCAGGACACATTAATATCATACTCAAAAAGCTGGCAAAGCAGTTTCGAACGTGCTTTGCCATTTTATCAGACAGAGCTGAAATGATAAGTTGAATAATCAGTGTTGATCACCAGAAAATTAATCTGCAACTGGATTTCTTTCTTCAATTTTCTAGCAAAAATGTCAAATATTACCTAGTTCTAGTTTACCAGTGGTGAGGATTTGCTGTTTTTTTTGTTTTTTGTTTTTTTTTACTGCACGTTGAATGTCTTTGGGTCATAGGCTCCTCTGCAACCTATGGTTACCCATAACAATTTTTTTTTTTTTTTACATAAACATATAAAACAAACATTAAATGTTGATACAGACCCCTTAGATTTAATTTCATTATTTTTTAAAATTGTGACCAAGATACTGAGCAGAACATTTTATAGTGTAAATGTCTACTTGTCTGTGCTCTCTGGTGGCCAAACTATGACTATGACTAACTGACCTCAAAGCCATTGTGGCATTTCTGTTCTGCAATTTTTTGTTATACTTTTTTACATACACCCATACTGATATACCTGCAATAAGCTAGTATCAGTGGATTTATTGGTCTAACTACAGTTTACATGTATGTATGACATTAGTCATGCTTGCTCCAAAAACGATTTCACTTCATTGTGGGCCACTGTTCTGCTGTTGGTGGTACTGTGAGCCAAGCTCAGCCCAGATCTGTTTTTACAGCCTCTCTCTGTGACTCATTGGGCCTAATGTTTCTCCCGTCTCCTGACTCAGGCATTTTTGTAATGAGATGGGACTCTCTCCCAGCTTCTGGGCTTTCTGGTGCCCTAGCCACAACTGTGTCCCAACTCTCCTCTACTCCACCCCTCTCTCTCCTCTCTCTCCTTCTCTTCTCCGAGGTTCTCCTCCTTGAGTGCTCCTGCTCTTTCCATCCAGCTTTCTGGAATAAGAGAATATGGCTTTACAAGGATACTCATTAGTCATCTGGGCCTTTTTATAACGTGCCCTATTTTATTAAATACTCAGCTCTGCTTTTTTTTTTTTTTTTTAAATTTCCTCTGCCTAAAGGGGATCTGAGTCCCTGTAAATATCCTGTTTATTTTTAATCACTGACGATGGGCTAAGTGTAATGTGATATGATAATTGTTGCTCGCAAGTACAAACACTTGCTCGCACCACAAATTGATTTGGTAATTTAGAGGGCACAAATTATTTCAGGGATGGACAGTAGGTTGTTAATGATGACCCAGATAATTAGCCAATTATCATTTTATACAAATTAAATGCGTGTTGGGTGCTGAATCTAGATGTTAGCTCATTAACTCGCTTTGGCCTGTTTAGATGATGGCTGGAAGTCTCGATATGAAGCCCAGATGGTGCGGTTACATCAGATTTATGGACACAGGGAGGACTGTTGGTTGGTTAGTATGACGTAGTCTTGTTTGCTGTCTCGGCTTTTCCAGCATGGATGAATTATAGAGTGCCTCTAAGAGATTTATTTTGAGCGTGATTTGGGTTTGCATCCCAATCTGCTGTCTGCAGTCAGTGATAACCGTACAAACCTCAAATACACAAACACATATGAACATGTAGCTCTCCCACACATACACCCCTGCAGCCTGGGTGCTTCTGGCAGAACTCAACAGGAAATGGCTTTGTTTTTTATTTACTCTATATGGATCTCATATCTGCTTGAATCTAGGCTAAATGTTTTTCTTTCAAGTAGTAAATATGGCACAGAGAAACCTTAGCTAAGCAGAGATTTCTTTATTTTAACTTGGAAGTGAATGTTGTAGTAGACGTAACTGGGCTAATGTGATTCTCCTTCTTCCTTCTTGCAATCTGATTATGTTCATTTCTATTCAAATAAAATGCCAGTATGAGGGTAAGTACTTTTAAAAAGCCCCTGCGTTTTTCTTTCCGCTAGACTGGCTGCTTTCTGCTGCCTTTGAAACCCACACACCTTGTCCACAGCGCTGCTCCCTGCAGCTCCCGTGGGATAACAGCAATGTTACAGTCCCTCCCACAGGGCAAGATTCTTCACAGGTCTAATTAGAAAATATGGGCTCCTTGTCAGTCTTCACAGCATCAGGGGGACAGATCAGTGTTTGATTTCAAAAAAAAAAAAAAAAAAAGCATTTCCACAGCGGGTTTAGGCCTCTACCTGGGGAAACTTGGAGGAAGGGCCGGCTAATGATCTCTCTCCTGCCAGGATCACAAGCTTCAGAGATACTGTAGACGCTTGTGTATCACTTCAGCTTTTTAAAGAAAATATACTGAAAATATTTAAACTAGTAGCAGTCGAGGTGAGGGTCATCTGTCTATTTGCATTTAGAACCTCTCGTGGTTAAGTTATGTTATCTCACCTGAGGTTAAGCCTTATAACGTCCTGTTGTGTGATACAGGTGTGCTTTTTGCAGGGTTCTCTGCTGGTGTTTCTTCCCTGTCATTCTGTTTATTGCCCACAATCACACCGTTATATCACATGTGTTTGAAAACTGAAGCACAAAGGGGTGCTGAACTGTGGCTTACAGCATAGCAATACAGCCAGCGGAGGTCGTTCAAGCAACCCAGCATCCTTCAGCAGTTCAGAGCATCTTTTGTGAAGGTTGCAGATGTGGCTCTTGGACAATTTCCTTACATGTTTCTTACAGTGATGAATTTACTTGTCTGAACAGCCTCTGCATATCCGACTGAATAATTGGCTTTTAACAGCAGATCGAATGTACACGTCGTACACGGTTATTTTTACTCCTCAAAGGGGAAAACAATTAGACAGCGAAGACTGAGCGCCTCACTGCCTCATGATTTTTTGATGGTGCTTTATGAAATTTTTAGCCGACCGCTACTTTAAAAGCGCGCTACGCGAGACAGCATTCATGGGTCACTGCACTAAAACACGACCTCTGTCCGTTGGGCAAATAGTCGGTCAATGCCAGCCGATGCGTTACGGCCACAAGCAAACTGCGCTGCCGTGCTGTGAAGGGAATGTGCTGCGTTTAATAAATTCAGGGGATCAACTTCCACAAGGAATTCTTAAGAAATATGGTTTTCTAAGAAGGGAGAGAAAAATAGACATATCCTTTTGAGTTAAAGAGCTATTTTCCTCACTGTACATTTCTTTGCTAATAGTTATTAGGGTAAACACATGCACACCATGAAGCATAATTCCTTTTTTCCGTAATCTGTGCGTCGCTGCATCTTCCTTTCTTTGAAGCTTAGGGAGAAAATCAGAATCCACTGCATAGGAGAGCTGGCCACTGTTTAACCGTTTTAAGTATATTAAAGGAGTTGGATATTTTTATGAAAATATATTTCAGTCCTAACATTTCTGACAGCAGAATCCAGGGATCACCTTCACATATGTTTGTCGGAGATAGCACAGGCTCGGCAAGCGTTTCCAGTATGTGAAAATAAATTGGCTGCAGTGTTCATTGATTTAAGTGTTTAAAAAAAAGAGTCCAGACATTTGGAGGGATTTTTTTTTTTTTTTTTTTTTCACTGGAACATCGGGTAACTTTGGATGGCTTCCCACTGATTTGTCACCTGTTCACTTCAGGACAACAGGACAAGTCTTCCAACCTTATATTGACCACCTGCGTGTGATGCTAAAAACTGTGAAGTGTTTGAGGACAGAACAGACAGCTCAGGCAGTGTGCACCCTGGAGAAACGGGCTCAGATCATCTTTCCCAATAACACTTAGCAGGAGTCAGATCCCATGTGAAATGCGTCAGCACCAAAGCTGAAGCCAAAGTAATTTTGTGGGTGTCTCTGAAAGCCCCTGGATGTGTAAAGGTTCTTTTGGCTTAATATGTCAAGCCATAAAAAAAACAACATCATTTCTTCAACTGGCTGCTCAGCTGGTGGCTCGAAACTGCTGTTTTAACTGGACAGATGACAAAGCAGCTTTTAGCTTTTAGAGTCCTTCTTTGATACATAAATAAAATTTAGTCTCAGACAATAACCGGACATGATCTCATTTGATCTCACAACATTGAAATGTTGCACAATGAAGAAACAATGAAGCAGGAGAAAGCCAATGTTGTGAGCAATTACCAAAACCACTTTTGCTTATCTCTGCAGGCAGTTTGGAATTGGACGAGCTGTTTTTTTATTTAATAGGGAACAGATGTCCAAGCCTTTCTTACTCAAAACATCTCTGGGTAAGCTTTCCATATATTTGCCACATCTAGAGTAACCCCCCACCTCGCCCGCCCCTGATAATCCAGTCTGTACTGTGAGCTGTTAAAACACCCCCCCCTTTAAATATTTGTATATTTACTGTGTTGCTTTTGGCCTGAACCAAAGGTCTGTTGTGTTTACATTAATCTTGAGAATTTGCAGACTGCTGGAGATTTTGAAAAATTAAATAAAAATAAAAACCCATTTAAAGTCTCCTACTGTAACTCCGCAGCTCATTATACTGAATATCTTCTGTAATCTCCTCCGGCTTTGTTCATATCTTCACCATTTGGTGGCTGGTATCGACACAAGTCTCATGCCGTGAAAATGAATGAGTTTAATTTTTCCTTTTGTTCTGTAGGCTCATACGTTGTGATTCAGTCTGGGTTTTTTTTATTTATTTTTCTTATAGAGACTTTATAAAAGAATTCCTGAACAGATTCTGGCTTTTTGCATAGACTTCCTTTAACAATCGACAATATTCTTCTATGGCAATTTGATAAAAGCTTCTTTGGTTACATTTACCACCGCTGTGGTCCGCTGTATGTGCATCTTCAAGACAAGTGGAAGAATTTTTTGTAGTTTTTTTTTTCATTTTAACCTCAAGTCACATACAAATGTTTAAATAAACAGAAGAGTAGTAATGTGTTTCACCATACATATCCCAGCTGTGGGCACTCCGGTGGTCCTGTTACAGAAGTTGAGAGAACTAAATGGGCTGTTTATTTGTAACTGTTAGGCTGTGGCGGGCTGATGGAGATACGCTACCCTAATAACGCTGCAGTGCACGCTTGGGCGCATTGCTCACAATGTCACCACTACCCCCAATTAATGCGCAAGACAGCATCAATAGTATCTGCTCGAGCGAGACAGTTGTCATCAGTTCCCTAGAGTTGAGGAAATTGAAAGTAAGCTCAGCAGTGGTGTCATTGCTGTTCTGAACTTCTTAACTGCATGTGCTCCATGGGCTGGTTCATCGAGAAGCTTCTGCATTATAACTATGGCTGTTGTCATACTTTTGTGTTTTTAGTCTTGAATCAGAACCAATAATTTTTGATAGGTTTGACCTGGTCGTCTTGACAGCGTTTCCCTGAACACGTTCATCCCTCGCACAATTGTCTCAGATCCATCATGTTTTGTGGTGTAAACCTATTGACTTGTGTTTCTTCAGGGACCTAATGTTGGACCGCCTCCAAGCAGCTCAGTTTCCATCCTCTCCCCCGATCTTTCCTCTGTCCCATAAATCAATGTGATGTAATTGCATAAACTCCCTTTCCCACAGCACGGGCCTGAAGGCAGAGTACTCTCAGAGAGAAAGTATTTCAGTGTGGCAAGTTAACCTTAACCCCCTGATTTCCACAACTGCGAAGTCCCTGGCTTGTGAAAGTTTTGTTATGGCCTTTAAATATCTGTGTTTGCATGGTTTCTGTCGTTGTTAATGTCTGATGTTTCGTGCATTGTTTTTCCAAGCAGAAGGGCTGTGGAAGTTAACTTTCTCACAGCTGGGACTGACTGTTTACATCTGGCTAATACACTCTAAGCTCAGCAGATTAGATCTCATTTCTCTGAGTGCTTTTTGTGTTGAGCCAAGCATGATTTCTCCTGACGTCTCTCCGCTTGTGGCTCCCTCAGCCGATCACAGGAATGTTTCTTAAAGAGCTCCTGCATTTTCACGAGACTGGAAAATGTCCATCCTCCTTCTTCCACATTTCGGTCCCACTTGGCTTCCTCTTGGGACTCACTCAGAGGCAGGATATCTCCTCAAAGGACATCTTTCAACTCTTTGTCCAGGGAGTACCGAGGTTAGAGTGAAACAGTGTGGAAAAGAGTTTAGCCTAAGGTTTTTGCAGGGGGTGAGTCTTACTCACATAGTTGAGAATTCTTTATCCTGGTTGTATCTTCCGCTGCTCCAGTAATCCTCCTGCCATCAGTCACACCCTCTGCTCTGCCGAAGAGCGATAAAACAATTTTTTGCCCCTCACACAGAAACACATTTTCAGGCTCTTTGGCCATTAGTGCGAGCATATTAGACAGTGTGAGAGACAAAAAGCATGAGTCATTTTTAACTGCTCGCTTCCTCTCTGTGATGTTGTAAGTTTGTCACAGCTTGTTACTTGCTATCACCACAGCCACCACATACAGCCGGACATAGATGGTGGATTCGGAGGGATTTGGGGTTCTTATACACATGTGCAGCTTTACGAGAAGGTCCCACTGTGGAGGCCCTCTGGGCTGAGGAAATGATCCAGATGCAAAGCTTCTGGCTCTCATAACCCAGTGGGACACCTGCCCTGCTGCTCCTGTACAGCCCTCTGCCAAATCCACAAAGACACAGACTACCATCTCCCTGTAAGGAGGAACTTTGTGACATGCTGTTGCATTGTGATTTTCTCTGCAGCTTGTTTAATATTTGTGTCTTGGTTTTCATTCTTGTAATGAAGTTCTGCCCTATGTTTCAGTAGAGCACAATTATTGCTAAGCTCAAGTCAAACAGTGTTTGTTCTCAAATAGTCTGTTGCCTCAGTTAATCTTAAATTCCATAACAAGTTAGGCGTTGCTACAGTTTGAATTGCTTCTCAAAAGTTAACAGCTCTGAAATAGACATATTTTACTTCTACTATCCAACTTACCATAAAATGTTTATGTTTCAAATGTCCGTTCATCCTTAGACTGTTGAGATACAAAATCAGCTAGTGCTGCTCATGTCTAATTACAGTATGTTGGATAACAAGCATTTGCTTACATCTGGGGATAATTAGACTGGCCTTATATAAGTAATTCATTTCAGTATGCACATAATAGTAAGATCAAAACATTATTACCTGATTTTTTTTGAAGGTCTCTATATAGTCAAATGTACCTTTTTAAATAGGGACTGGAATCATGATATGATATGATATATGATATTGATTCTTAAGGTGCTGATTCCATATGTAATGTGTGACAAGTATTACAGTTAAAGAGTATTACACTGTCAGTTAGAGTAATGTTGCCCTTCAATATTTACAATTTCTTCTTGTAATCAATTTATTTAGTCGTTAATGGACTGAATAACCACTCTCATTATATGTATGGTATTTGTTGTGTAAAATGGGGCTTCTGCTATTTTCCTCTGAAGGTTAATGTTTTATTTCGTAACTAGTTATGTCAACTGTTGTTGACATTACCATGACAGAGTTGTGCAATAAAATAGCACCAGTTGCTTGGATATAAATGGTGCAGCGATCCTGCCATCTTTCTTCATGGTTGTTTATATTTTTGTCTAGTAATGTAAGTCACATGTTTATATGCATAAACAGCAAGTGCATTGTTTCAATCCAGCCTTTTCAGCGCCGTGTGACCTTGTTTGAGTCTAGTTTAAAACAACAATCCTTTGCCTCAAATATGCCAAATGAAAATATTTATTCTGGAGTCAATAAATCATAGATACTCACAATCATCATCCGAGTTTCAGAACAGTGTCTGAATATAGTAGTTAGTTTTTCAGGGTGTGGTCTCTAAGGAATGCAGTGAAAACCGACAGCGATTGGAACCAGACCCACTAGAGGCCCCAATGAGTCGGGACTGAACTGATGTTGTAACTACCAGGCAGAGATCCAAGTGACCCTCAGCCCAATTTTGGATTATATTTTCTTTATTGAGATTTATATTGTATACTAACCCTGCTTGTGTCAAAGGTTTTGTTTTTCATGTGCATTATTATGTAATGTACAGAAAATGGCCATGGAGCAAGGATGAAATTAACAAAAGCAAAACATCACTGCTTTGGCAAAGTTTTCGTGCATATGAGCACAATTGGCTACTTCAGAAAAGAGGTTTTGCTTGTGGTGGAGTCCAACCTAGAATTCACTCCACTGTTTTAATTTTGAAAACAAGTTGCATCTGGTCCCATTGTGCAAAGACACTGTTTCCACTTCTTGTGTATCTTCTGCATTGAGATGTTTACCACATTGTTTGTCAGAACACTAAACAGTTTCATGAGTCTTAAACAGGCAGGGGGGTCAAGGTGAGGGCATATTAAGGACAGATCTTCCCAATTAGAGCTGACGTTCCAGGTAAAAGACAGTTGCCTCTGCTAAAGACTTTGTGGTAGTGATCATTGCTGAAATGTTCTTTGCTACAGAATCTGATTTCCACAAATATAAAGGACAACCTACTGCTCTGTGGTATTTTAGCAAAATTGAAATGAGGCCTAGAAATGGTTAGCAGATGTGTTCTTCACACATGTTTGAGAGGCTGGTTTGACTTATGGGACAACAGTGGCCACGTATTTCTACATTTAATGTCTTGTGGAAAATATTATACAGGACACCATATGTTTTAGTACAGATTACTATTGAATCTCATGGTGTGTTTAGTTGTAGTAACATACAAAAATATCAAATACAGTAAATCATTAATTGTGCTACATGCTCTATAACTGCCATACTTTGGTAGACATACTAGGAGGCTATTTTTGTTAGCAGTAAGTAGGTTTGGGACCAGTTTTGTATGTGCAGCTTGATTGAAAATTTGGCATTAATCGATTTGTAATGTGACCAAATGATAGATCTTGTAACTGACAAAATAATCAGCAGATTCATCAATAATGAAAACAATCTATGCTGCAGGTCTAGCTATTACTATAAGTTTTTTATAAAAACATTTCATTGCACTGTCAGTCTTCTAATTTTACAAATCCGGGGTGTTGCTTTTTGTGCACTGGTAATGTTTTAGCTGAGGAAAACATCCTGAGGGAAGACTCTGTGCAAACTTCCTCTTTGTACAGGCAGCCTGGATCTTCTTCATCTCAATTCCTGTCTGGGTTGGAGGCTCTGTGAGCTGTAAGCTGCATGATTCTCAAGCTTTACTGGGCTTTAGGATTTAACTGGGATGGAAATGGTTATCATGTGGCTGTTCATCAGCTCGCAGGACATTAGGTTGGGGGAGCTGGTGAACAAACTGGCGAGAGTTTAAAAGCCCCAACCCCCTCTGTGTATGTATTAATGAACTCTTACCTTGGCTTGGAAGGCTGCAATGCTGGTATCCTTACTGTGTTTTTGTAACCCTCACTAAAAAAGCCTTGCTCCTAATTGTGTCCCACGGGGCCCTGAGCTCTCAGTATTCACAGCCTTTCCTGTCCCTCGCACTGATCCTCCCCCTCTCCCAACCTTAGCCCCATCATCCCAATTCGACAGGTCTTTCCTCTTTAATCGCTCGACTTCAAAGCGATATTCTGATGCCCCCCTGGCCCCTCGCTCCTCAGAGACAGGGGGCTAGCCTTGGGGGCCTGGGAAGTAGGGTGAAAGTGTGGTGGTGTACGAGGTGGTTAGTAAAGTTAGACAGGCATGGGTTAAAGAAATTAACAACAAGTAGTTCAGTTCCTGTTCTTCATCATGTTGTCACTAGAGAGACGTTGGTGCTGTGTAATCATAGAAGCAGGTTGCAGATGTTTGAAAGGGTCTGTGTAAGACACTCTGCACAGTTCTTTGATGAGAGCATCTTTGCAGAGGTGAGAGATACGGGCTGCTGCCTGAGGAGCCTGCTACAAAGAGAAGAGGCCTGGCTAATGTTTGCCTCTGATTTACTAAAGCGGTGGACAGTGTCGGCTTTCATCAGCATCAAAATAGCACCCTCTGCACACATTTCCAGAGGCTGCATTCTTATCAGGTTTCCATTTAGTCCAAAACGATTAACACTGAGAAAACAGAGGACTGCGTAATGAGTTCAGTCTGCATCTTTTAGCTGAAATAATTGTGTTCTTCAAATGAGAGACTACACCCTTGCCCGTGAGCACATACTGGGGTGCGGAGAACAAAGAGAACAGTGGGTTAGCTGTGGCCGGAGAGAGGAGAGTGAGGGATTGGCTGTGCGATGGCCCCTGATCAGAGTGGGGATTGTTTCTCCATCCTGGTGGTTTATCTTTATCTCTGGTGGTTAACTCACACCGTCAGATCGATAAATCCAGATGGGGTAAGGCGATAATTCTGCCTCAGTATTGCCCTCATTAAAGTAGATGTTCAGGAGATATATGGCAGCTGGCAATTGCCCTCTTTCTCATTTCTATGATATCAGAACAGGATGTAAATGGACTCTCTCAGAAGCTGGCTGGAGATCACAAGGGAGAGCTGACATCCAGAGCCGTAGATTTTTCCTTTTATTAAGTGTTTTTCAGCTTAAAGGCCCCATAGGCAATGTTCTCTAAATTTGGTGTTGCCTTTAAAGCTCAGATGTTTGCTTTTGTCAACACTGGTGAGAAATTGAGGTCAAACCCAGCTGCAATTTGTAAATGGAAGAATTGTCACTTCCTCCCTCATTTTCCTGTCCGCTTCCTCTCCCCAGAGGAAGCGTCGCTGATCGCTGTTGTCTGACCTGTGACATTATAGCCAAGGTTGCCCGTCTGATTGACAGGATGAGGTGACTTATGGAGGCAAAGAAAAAAAAACACAATGAGTCCCTAGCCAATAGTACACAAATAGTAAAGGCTTTGCTTAGGACATTTTGTTATCAAGGGGCATTCGTGGTGTTGCCCTCAGTTGGGAACACGAAAAGTAACATTCAAGGGTTGTGTGAACAATGAAAAAGAACTCCTCCGCACACCTAGCCAATCAACGTGGTCAGATGCAGTTTGATGTTTCGAGAAGCGCCTTATTTTAGGCAGTCTGACCCCGTAAGGCATAAGTATGCTTGAAAAGAACTAGTTTGTACGACATGACGTCTGACCGTGTCAGCAGTAAACACATGCTAAAGTGTTTACTGCTGTTCCTAATGACCAGAATTGAAGGTGGGGTGAAAAGTCGATAGAGAGAGGAGAGACATGTTTCATGTAAATTGGGGGTTAAAGGTGCACATTGTCCAATAGTCTGGCACTTGTGGCATTACACTTGTTTGTTTAACATGCAAAGTGACAGAAATAGTTGAGTAAAGATTGGAAAAAGAGCTTGAGAGAGAAGTTTAAACCCTGCTTACTCTGTAACATCCACATAGCTGGCCAATCCCTGCGTGAAGTGGGCAAGAATTTTGCATTGTCAGTTTTAAGAGTTACAGAAATTCTCACATTGGAAAGGTGTAGGGGAAGGGGAAGTGAGACACTGTTGACACTTGTCCAACAGGCACTTCTGTTGGAGTCTACCGGTGCCTTTTAATACCTCTTATTCTTTTACGGCTACTGCAGTTTCCTCTGCTACCTCTATTGTGAATTGAACTGTACCCCACATTTCAACTCATGAATTAATACTACAGTACATACTGTAAGTAGAAGGGCATAATTTATAATGTGCCACTGTCTTGCACACAGGATATTTGTTGGTGATGCAATAATATTGTCAGAGCCTGAAATATCAGCAGAAGCTAATCAATTAGTGACTGCCTTGATGTTTAAAAATTGCCCACAGTGCTTATGAGCTTAAATTTAAATGACAAGTTGGCGAGAGAGATTTGTTTAAAAGGAAAGCCATTGAGTGGATGTAAATGATACCTTTTCTCTAGTGTTGAGTCGTTCCCTGCTTTGTTGGACCCTCAGTGGCCTGGCCTTTCTAGTCTCCCTCGAGGGTTCGTCCTATTGTTGTGCCTTCTCAGCCGTCTGCGCTGATCTCTCTTCTCACCCCCATAACCGATTCAATGAGGCTCTGCGATCCTATTGGTGCTCCACTTTCCCGTGAAAAGGGTTCCATGGAAACCAAATCATAATGCAGACCCTCAACACTGTTGCTCTCCACCAGCTAATAGCTCTCTAAACAGCGGTTCCGGAGAGACTACCTCTGCAACAGGCTTCAGTACTAGATTACAGACATGATGATGATGATTCTGTACCTATCTGCTGCTGTTGTAATGTAGACTGACGCATAATGAGAAGGGATTGCAGTGTTGTATTGCTTGGGGATATGTTTGCTAAGCCATATGGTTAATATTTTGTAAATGGCTCTTTCAACGAGCTGCTCATCCTTTGACTCCCCACGCATGTGTCGCCACGGTGGAGATTTTATTGATTCCCTGAGCATGTGCTTTGTAGTGTCTGAATTCAGGGCTCTTTGATAAGGGAGTGTATCATTCCAGTGCATCTCTCCACTAAGATTTTGCCGTTTACTTACTCAGACTTTGATTGCCTTTTCTAGATGTAATCAGAGCTGTGGATTCTGTATGAGGGAGGGTGCGCGGCTGCCACTGTCAGTCGGGTTCTGCGTCCTGGTGAGTCTGATGTATGCTGGCAATATGGCGTGTCGGCATGATGATGTGGCTGGCTCTATCAGCCAGAATACTCCTGGGATATTCTCCTTCCCCAGCCCCTGTCAAAATGAGAATACCCTGCCTGTATTTCACCATCTAATGTGGCGAGAGCTCACGCTGTTCATGCTTCCATTGGCAGCTCTCGCCATATTTGACGCTGTAGTTGTCAGTGCCAGTGCTTTGAAACCGGCTCAAAAGTATTGTCAGTCAAAACTGTGGCGATGACTATTTTCGCACATAGATGCTGGAATACCAGCAGTTTAATTGGCTCTCATTGCTTTATCATTATTTTCAGGTGGGAGACACTCCAGAGCAGTTTAGAAACAGGAAAAAGTTTAAAGCATTTATGCTCATTAGACACGCAAGGTTGGAGATGTACCATACAAGCCAGTAACATGTGGTAAGAAAACAAGGTATTCTACTTCCAGTGAATAATGCATGAGTTCAGATGCTCACCAAGGTCACATCAGAAGCTGTATGAGGAGACTGGTGTGCTCGGTCTTCTAATAAATGATAATTAACTGAGCGAGAAAGTACACAGATTCTAAAACCTTTTTAAAATTAAAATCTTACCTGCCCAGAACACAGGCCTGGACTTCTACTATGAAAGGCAGTAGATTATTTTTATTCTGTCCTTGTTAATTTTGCCTTCCATCTGAGAAGTGAAATATTCACAGAGATAAAACACTGTTGCAGTTTTAGATTAGCTCACTGCTGGGAGCGAGTACCTCATACATAATAAATGCAAACTCTGTCATTTTAAGTGTCCTACAATTTTATTTTCTGTGTTTTTCAAGCTCCCAGTCTTATTCTGCGTAAATGAATTACACATACCAAGACAAATGTGCCACTTTTCTCTCTCCTTGCCGTTGCCTCACTGTTTTTTCATCTCATTAGCTCAGTCCTGACCTTTTTCTTCTTCCCTTGTGTTTCTGTCCAACAGCCCATGAAAACAGGAGAGGAGGGAAAACAGAGAGAAGACATCAGCTTCATCCGAACATAGACGAGGCACAAGCAGATACACATGGTACGTTAGCATTTTATCCACAAGTGAAGCACGTATGGCCTTGAAAAAACCCCACAACTTTTATCTTCAGCACATATTCCTGCATGAACCATGTTTTTCCCCTTAGTTTTCCCTCAGCATCTATAATGTGGTGGTGTTGCCACAAAGGATTTTCACCAAATCCAGCAGTGATTCCACTCCACCAGACACATGTTAAATCAGAGAGAGAAAGAGCAGAAAGACCTTGTTGACAGCCTCTTTTCAGTCAGATGCTGACAGTACAGGTGCAAAGCCATTGTTGCTGTCAACAGAAGGCACGATGCTGGCAAGAGCCGGTGCTTGAAGCTGGTCTTGCAAACAGGCAGACAAGTGCTTTTGTTCCTTTACCATCGCAGCAGGCCAGCACTGGTCTTTGTTAGCCCCTGATTTGCATTGGTATTTGTAACATTAGCATTCCAGGCACGGCTGAGCAGCAGACACGTATAGATTGAGAGGTTAAAGGAGAACTTAGACCCAGACACAAAAGCTGTAATCAGTCGTAAACATTACGAATAAAAGCAGCCAACCAGACAAATAAAGGTGTTTGACATGTAAGATTATAACCAGAATCCTGAGCCGTATTCAATTTTGTAAATATTGTCTTCAAAAATAATTCTAGTTTATTACAGTTTGGGTCTTATTTTCTGTGTTTTAGACATCATTTTTAGTACTTAGCTAATGAATCGCTGAGACCTATGAACACTGCAACATTACTGAAAAACAGACAGGGTAAGAAGCACAAGCAGTAAGTGGACCATACCGGTTTGAAACAGAGGTTAACAAAATTCCAGATTTCCAAATTTCATAATAATTTGGGTTATAATTTGAAATTTGTAATGAACTAGAAAATTAAACGATGTATAACAAGCACTGTAAATGATTGAGACTGGAAGTTCGTTCTTGAAATTGACAAATTTCAAATGGACAAATCAGTCTCACCACGAGGTCTGTCTAGTAGCTGTTCTGGAGCTTTCGGTCATGTAAATCTTCCTCAACAGATTGAGTTTGCACAGTTCTTGTTCCTGCTGGCTTCAAAGCAGAGACTGAAGTTCATTCTTTATCTTAGAAACAGTAGTTGACAAAGCAATCTCTTCAGAGGGAAATTCAAATCTTAACATCAACAATTGCAACTGGGCAAATTCCATCTTCTGAGAAAGATTGTGATACGACTGAAAGCTCCAGAAAAGCTTCTAAATAAACCTTGTGTTGAGATTGTTCTGTCAAATATAAATGAAAATAAGACCAGTTAAGACTTTAAGACAAATTGTAATAAACCGCAGTTATCCTCTAAGTTCTGTGATTAATCCTTTAAGCAATCATGACCTCAACCAAGTGCTCCAGTATCACAAAGTTAGTTATATTAATCACCACAAACAGTACAAGGTGCTTCTGCTGCAGCAAATTACAAGGTACGATAAAAGAATCATGAATTTTCTGCTTCACTGTTCATGAAAAGGCATTAATCCACATTTGGTTCATTTCTATGAAAATGTTATTTGCAGTGGGGCCTCCAACATACGTAGGTATCTCTTTCATCTGAGGCTCCCATGAAAAGCACAAACATTCACGCGCTCTATCCTCAAGGCTTGGTGTTGAATCTTTGCATTTCACTTGAAACCCCAGCCTTTAACACATAGTAGGTAACACTGTTGTTTTTTCTGTTTTGCTTTTTCGTTACGCTGAACTTTAGCTTAGTGTATGAATGTTCAGATGTGTGTGCGTGTGTGTGTGTGTGTGTCCGTGCTGCACAGAGTCATCGGTAAGTGATAAAACAGCTTTTAGGTCCTCTACACGGGGGATACTTGCTGTAGTCAAACTAGCGTATGGCCTTGCAACAGGGTGTGAGTGATTGCTCATTAGACAAATGGCTGGCCAAGCTGTCCCCCTGTCGTAAAGTGCTTGGCTCTGCTCCCCTTTGTTTTCTAACAGGAACTAGTGCTAAGTGGAGACGCCAAACACTGCTCTGCAGAGAAAGGCCACTCTCACCCCATATCCGGGTTGCCGTGGAGACCAGCGTCCTTATTTGAGGGCTGAAAAGATTCCAGCATGTACTAAAAACAACCCCAGTGGTTTTCATAAAATTTTGTATTTGTATTGGAGCCATAAGCAAGTCAAGGTTTTGAGTATTTGTTTCGTTTATCTGTTCTTTGTCAGAATTTAGTGATGTAAGCACATTTGTGTGTGTGCGTGTGTGTGTGTGTGCGTGTGTGTTTGTGAGACAGTGTGTGTTTTGTGTTCCTGCACGTTTATGCTCCTCAGTGTCCTTTTGTGTTTAGTCCCCTGAGGCTGAAAGTGTTGTCTTTCCTTAAATCTCCCTCTGTTTACTTCTGCCAAGGCCATCTGTGATGTAAACTCTCTTTGTATGGAGATTTGACAAAGGCAGCGACTTGAACAGTATTTAAAACAAGGTCCACAGAGAACTTGACCAACATTTTAATTTTCTCTTGCCTTAGGGTCAAACACTGCTCAAAGCAGAGTTGGTGAGCTTATTTACTGGGTTTTTCATCATTTTTTTTTTTCAAGCAAGGAACTGATATTGATTCCACTCCTTAATGACTCTGACATAACAAGAAGATTTTGGCGAAGAATATAGGAACTTGCAGAAAAAAACCCACTTAAGAAAGAATAAGGCAAGAGGGCAGAACTAAAAGTAGAAGTGCAGTAAATAAAGCCCCCCTCATGTCGTCGCAGTAATTGTTGAGCATGTAGTTTTGAATTGAGTTGTAACCCATTTTTGTGGAAAGCCCCCACGGCAATGTGTCATCCTCCAAAGTACCCTGTGGGAAAAGCCCGGGCTGAGTCCTAACAGGCGGCAGTGAAAAAGTGTTTATGTGTTCATTGTGTGCTGCTACCACATGCCCTCACTATCAGACAACACAGCAGACTAAGAGCTGAAACTCCAGGGGATCAATGCATCATTGACCATGTGCCTGGGCCTGGTATTGATCCAGCACTGCGCAGCCAGTTTGTATCCCCACTCAGCCAGATAGAGGTGCCGACACAATTAAGTGAGAATCTGTGCCTCGAGAGGGTGAGGTTCACGCACACAGTAGTGTCCGATAGAAGCCAAAATCTGCTCATCTCAATCACATCCTCTGCTCAAGTTAACCAAGAAGCTATCAACACCCTTGCCCTTTCCGATCTTTCTTATCTAAGAGGCCTGAGAATAAATTTCCCCATAGGAGTATGAGCAACTGTAAGTACTGAACCAACAGCTGGATGCGCGCCCAGTTGGGAAGTCAAGAATGTGGCCTGCAGTGCTGTTGACAACACATGGTCAGTGTGTTTCTGACTGCGTTTGTTCATTCTGGGAGTCTTCTCTAGTTAATCACCCTGTTGTTCAGGAGTGTGTCAGCTGCCTGGTCAGAGGACTTCTGCCCTCGGGGATTCATGCAATCTCATTTCCAAACAGAATGGGTCAGGAGAGCGCCACTCACAGGCTTAGATAAGAACTGCTTTAGATTCACAGCACGTTTTGGGACAATGGACTTAAGTGATAAATGGCTTTGCAAGGTAGAGTGAATTCATCAGTGACTGCCCGTTTTTTTTTTTGTTTTGTTTTTTTGGTGAACTAGCAATTCACATAATGTGCAGATGCTGCTAATGTTCACCAATCCTGTATGCGTACTGTGAAAACTAATTAAGCCAAGCTAGCCTGAGGGCAGAGTATTTGTATGTCTCCACCTGAGCATCTAACCAGCATTAGGACCTCCACAACAAGCCTTGCAGTTTCCTGAACTCCCTAACCCGGCTGAGTTTGGATGCTCTGTTCTCTGTGTGAACTACACCCACACACACTGAGCTGGGTTGCCTTTTGAGCTACTTTTGTACACTCTCTCTCTGTGGTTGTTCACTGTTGTCTGCAAGATGTATGCCCTCTAAAGCGGCATACAGTGCTAAAGCTGTTTAGCATTCAGTACACTTCAAAGCTCCTCAGTGTGACAGCACAGCCCAGGGCTCATTCTCTCCTAATTGGAGGTTCATTAAGGGACATGGTGTGCCTCAGGAGAGCCCTGCTCACTGCCAGAGGAGCCGGTCTTTATTTGGATTTTGGGGTGTTTACTTGCTGTTGCTGATTCAGGAAATAATGGAAAAATATGAAAATGGGTTTTTAATTGAGATAAAGGGTGATGCGGCACGTGTGTGTGGTCCCTTAGTGTCATTGTCAGAGGGCATTAGCACACTCCGGAGAGAGTTTTACATTGGCATACAGTAGATTGAAAAACACACCTGCTCCAGCTGCATCAGGGAGTCATAGGACGATTCGCACCATCCCCAGGGTTCAATTACAGGTGATCATTTAGCGGGTCAGTCACATTTAAAGGGGTCAAACTCCAACGCTTAAAATCTCAACAGGGTTTCCAGATAAATGATTATTTGTCATGCAGGCTCACGCTCAAGATGAAGTGAACTGGCTGGTTATTGGGGGGTGTGGAGGGGGGCGACAGTTTGGCAAGGAGCAGACACAGTGTCCTTGTTGTGCTGCTCGATTTGTCCAGCGCAGTGGCTAGTGGGAATATGGACTCCCTTCATTAATCATGCCAAAAGTGTCAACTTCAAGGAGAACTACCCAAGGGTGTGCTATTTCTATATGGAGCATAGTGGGTCTATGTGGGTCTATGTCTTACTTATCTTTTAATTATAGTGAATTGACATGACCACCACAGTTGATCGTGTAGATGCTGGTCAAACAGACCTTTGGTTTTCTGACTTAAGCTTGAAAAAGAAGGCCCTTAGCAATGTTTCAGAATTCCTCATCCTTATACTGAGAAGAATGTAGGCCAGATGGGTTTGCCCTCATTACTGGGCTCTGGCTTCTGCCGGCACTGTGAGGTTGATTTAGGATCAGTTCTCATTAATCCACTATCAAACCTAACCATGCTGAGCTCCGCAGCCCAAGCTGGTTGTGGATCAGTCTTTGCCTAGAGTAAACAATGGGATCCTATGGTATTTCATGATGTCAGTAACGGGAGACGCTGCAGACGTAGATGGAGCTGGCATTTACTGAATACTTCAGGGCAAAGACTTCCACCTAGATTGTCAGATTGAGGACATACATATAGTATTTCCTGCTAACAAACACATTGTCAGCAATGACAGTGGTGCAGTATTCCTTGTTGCTATGTGTGTCGTGTTTGTTTATAATGAGTGCTTATTTTGCTGTTCTATACAAACAGAATGCCACATGACTCCGTATCTTGGCACATGGCTAGCTTAGCAAAGCAGCCCACCTGAGGAGGATCTGCCTTCAGTCTGTTAGTACTTTGTTGATTTTGTTGCAAGGCTGCAGCTCCTGGGTTGTGAACCGCGTTTTCCTTGTCTCCATAATGTACTCTGCAGAATATTCAGAGAAACTTAGTGATCTGACCTATATGACTGGACTGTGATCGATGAAGACCTGCGATCTCATGGGAATCATGGGAAAGACCAGTTTGTTTACAGTGCACTTTCTCTGGGGTCTCTGTGGCAGTTTAATTTATACTATACTGGTTTGCTCCATAGGCTTGGAAATCGGCTAGGCCCAATGGATTTGAATGCATAAAAGAAAATTGGCTCCAGATCTGATAGTTGGTTTCACCCTGAGATGGGAACGAAGACCAAGAGGGTGAAGCTGGGAGAGAAATTAGACCTTTTGTTTGGTGGATGAGATGTGAGCTGTGCTCTGAGAGTTTTTCCAGCCTTCCCCTTCCTCCCCCTCCTCGTTCCACCTCTTCATACCCTGCCCCAATAAATACAGTCTGCACTCTTCATAGGGGCCCAGGACTAAGAGAGGAGAGCAGGAGTGATGAGAAAGGGTCCTTTCTGATGCTTCTCTGCAAGACTGTAATGTATGCAAATCTCAATTAAGTCCTCCTGTGCCCTCATTAGGCCTTTCAGGGGGGCTTAGGAGAGGGAGGGGTTAATTAAAACCCATCTTGGTCAATGAGGCCATTGGTTGCTCTCAGAGTACCACTAGGAGGGTGATCAATACCTAAGCATATCATTATGATTTAGAGGAGGTGTTTAACCATAGCTCTAAATCAATTTCCCTGGGTCTGCGGAGGAAAGAGGGAGAGGAAAAAATAATAAGCCCTCAGGCTGGTGAGGGGAGGAAATGTTCTCATTCTATGTTAACTTGCTCCCACAGCATACAAAGACTGCCTTCACATTTTTAGTATTGTTCAATTTTATTGTCATGGCAACTTACACAAGCCTACAGTGAGAGGGAAAAAAAAAATTTAAATTAAGAGCAGAATGAAAAACAAACCAGCGCAAGCATACCACAGTAAAAGAAGAACGGACTAGGAAAAGATATGGGTTGTGGCTTTCTTACTGCCACAGTTTCCATATTTCTGTGTAAAATATCTAATGACCAGTTGAACAGCGCTTGTTTAAGACAGTGGTTTGGTGAGGTTATGGTTTGTTTCACCTGAAAATGCGAATTTTTCTGAGTCGATGGTGTGCAGGCAGGGTGACAGGGTCAAGGCTGAATCCCATTTGAGTGGCAGCAGAGCCCCTTCAATGACAGACAGGAATCAAAGCTGGCGTCGATCATAACCCGGGCTTCACTGCTGCCTCAGAGAAACAGAGAGATCAGCCAGAGGAGTCCTCTGACAGCACATCAGGCAGCAGAAAGACTGCCTAAAGATTATGAGATTACATCTGACGAACGTGCTGCTAAATAATGACAAAAGAAGTGAAAGGAAAGCCATTTTAACTTTTTTTTTCTTTCTTTTTTCAATTTGGAGGTGGCAGTGTGTAGTTGCCTAGTTGTGTAAACCTATTTATAATTCTTCGGAAAAATCACTTTTTAATCCACTTGTTACCCATCCTCAATCCTGGCTATCACTATGGGAGACCAAATTAATAATCATAACTACAAAGCAAAGAGTGCCGGTTCATTTCTGGAAAATAATTAATTTTCTTCTTTCACCGAGACTGCAATTATAGCTGCCCAACAGATTGTTTCCTCTTCAGTTTTTGCAGAATGTGTAGAGATGAAACTAACAAATAAACAATTTCTATCCTCCCCGAGGGGAAAATCTTGTTCAGTTGCAGCTTGGCAGGTTAATGCTTCAATGAAGGTTTTTTGGTGCACCAGATATAAATAGGTGTACAGGGTCATGGTTCCTGAGACATCCATGCGGTCTCCTAATACAGGAGAGGCATTCTTCATTAACCAGGAGTGCTTCCATGGCGGGCCTTCATCAGGGAAAGTGTGTTTATGTCAGATAGAGGGCTGCCTGATGGGAGCACAGGGCTCCCGCCTCTCATTACATTAAGAAGAAGACGCTCCATAGTAAAGGCCATACATTGTCAGTTAATGCGCATGGAGCCCTAGTCAGGACTCATATCTTTAAAATGCCCTGAGATAGACAGCCCCTTGAGTCACGCTGAAGGCACGAACCCCATCTGTCCAGAGATAGGAAGTGCTGATAGGGAATCAGGCTATCTGACGGTGAAAGTGCATTTTAAAATTATATAAGTTGTCATGTTGTGTGGCAAGATGAGTTGTGTCAGGTTGGGTTGACATGGTGTGGCCCAGACTTCTAGTTACTTAGGGATTGCTTAGAAACTATAGCTCGTACACTGTGCCTGAGGAGATAATACAACGATTTTCTGCTGAAATTTGACCAAATGAACTGACAGGCCTTTGTGTGTGTGTGTGTGTGTGTGTGTGTGTGTGTGTGTGTGTGTGTGTGTGTGTGTGTGTGTGTGTGTGTGTGTGTGTGTGTGTGTACTGTGTGTTTACTGTGTGTTTACTGTGTGTGTTCTGTGTGTTTGACAGGCAGAACTCATTAAAAATGTGAGCAGGTTCTTGCAGAGTATTGTTTTCTTGGCAGTTTCATCTAAATGCCTATCCAGAGTGCAGGAGAATGGGATACTGTGAGCATTTTGCAGGATTCATTAAGTGGAACGTTTTATTTTCTCGCAGGGGCAGGGAGAGGCTTCAGCACGAGGAACAACCATGGAGGGGGACTGTCTCAGCTGCATCAAGTACCTCATGTTTGTCTTCAATTTTCTCATCTTTGTAAGTATTTTTCTTCTCTCCCTCAAGGACACTTAATTTAGCTATCTCTGAAGTCAGTGTCAATCTAACGGTTTAAGATGGGCTTCTGGCTGCCCCCCGTGCGACCGACTAATGGAGCCACATTTGCATTTCATTAGATGGAGGCAATCTTGTTTTATATCAAATTCTCTTTTGATTAGATTTTAGTGTGCTGACAGACATCTGAGGCACAGTGTGCCATGTGGAGTTTCTGACTGGCACATGACTTTGTCAGTCTTGATCAAACAATCAAGGGTAATCCTGTTAGTCTGAGCCTGTGTGTGTGTGTGTGTGTGTGTGTGTGTGTGTGTGTGTGTGTGTGTGTGTGTGCCGGGGGGGGGGGGCGTCGTCAGAGTAAGAAGGTTTGTCTGCTTTCCTGCTTTATTAAGCACAACCAAACCATTTAGAGACTATTCAGACGTGGTTGTTCAAGGCTGAAGTAATAATGCAACCAGCTGAGCAAAGAACGAGCTTGGCTGTTAGAATCACTCAATAACAACCACTGTTTTTCACTGCCTTGTCCTTCTATGGCCATTTCACACTCATGTAACATAACAGCCTTTTCAAGCCTAGTGAGTTTTCAAAATGGCTACCTCCTCTCCTCATACCACAACCTCTGCCTCTGAGCTGATTTGGTGTTCATTTGCCATTTGCAGAAGCCCAGGTCTCTTCCTGTGACAGGAAGAAGGGGATTGTGGTAGAAGTGTGTGTGGCCCCGAACCCCCTCCCCAAACCTTCTTTTCCTAATCACATGAGTCACCCCACAGTGGCTGCACATAGGGTTTTAGTGAAAGGGAGGATGGGAGAGGATGGAGACTGCAGTGCTTTGCATTTCTTTAACAGGTTGGGGGGTTGGTTGAAGCAGGGTAGATATCTCCACCCACCCTCCCAACCAAGGCATTGTGGCTCTGTAGATACCCAGCCTTTTATCTCTCCCTCGACTCTCACCCCAACCTTTCAGAGATTTGCATCACCAGCATGTTGTCCTTTTAAAAAAGCACAAATTTATTTTCCATTATGTGACATCTTGTTGAATGTTTCATGTGCCACTCGGGACACTGAGCTATCCTCTGAGTTTCAATTAATTTTTAAAATGCTGCCAATTCCTTTTTTGTCTAACTAGTGTCTTCTTTTCCTTTTCTTTCCTCAGCTAGGGGGCTCTTTCCTCCTGGGAGTGGGAGTGTGGGTACTGGTGGACCCCACAGGGTTCAGGGAAATTGTAGCGGCCAACCCCCTGTTATTCACCGGTGTCTACATCATCCTGGGCATGGGAGGCATGCTCTTTCTTCTGGGCTTCCTGGGCTGCTGCGGAGCTATCCGTGAAAACAAGTGTCTGCTCCTCTTTGTGAGTCGGCCGACAAATTTAAAATGTTGTTCTCTTACTTATCGTTATTGTCTCTGTCAGTTTTTGGACTGTGTCATGCTTGAAACAGAAAGCCTAAAGAGCAAAATACCCTATTTGCCTTCGTGCCTCGAGCCTCATGCATAGTTAATGCTGAGTGAAGTGGGCACAGCCGGAATGTGATTTTTAGTGACTAACATGCACTTTTTCTGATACTCATCCGCCTTGTCCTACTCTATCTCTCAGTCTTTGCCTTTTGTCGTTTCTTTTTTGCAGTTCTTCATGCTCATCCTCCTCATCTTCTTAGCAGAGCTGGCTGCTGCCATCCTGGCCTTCATATTCCGGGAACATGTAAGTTGCCGTCAGTTTCTCTCCACCTTTGATCACCAGTGCTCAAGTAGGGCTGACTGTCAAAATGTAAGACTAAAATTTGTCCGTAGCATATATCAGATTAGTAAAATCTGGTATTTATTGCCTGCTTGGATTCATACAACTTATTTTTTGACCAGACAGTTTCTCATTCAACTCCTAATCTTGTTTATTTAGGCATCAATATTGCATGACTGTTTGAGATTCAACAACATTAAAAGTTCTCCACAGGTTTAACATAGCATCCAGATAACATTGTCACCCTCACGATGGACAGTTTAAAAAAATAATTAAAAAAAGGATCAAAACTGATGCAGCAGAAACAGAGATGTCATCCAACTTGACCAGTCACAAAGACTTTATGTATTTTTTTTAATAACGTATGACGTAGTACTACCCAAGACCTGGAAACAGCCTTTGATGTGTATAATCAGTGCAGTTCCCCATTGAAATGACACCCAGCCCTTGTGTCCAGTGATGTTCCCAGAAAGACACAGATATTATCTTTGTGGTGACACTAACCTCTGCTCTTTCTGGCTGTCGCTTTAGCTGACCAGAGAGTACTTCACCAAGGAGCTGAAGAGACACTATCAGGGCTACAACAACACTGACGTCTTCACCTCCACATGGAATGCCATCATGACTACAGTAAGGCCACAGCGCACATGGCAAAGAGCTCACATACTGTAGCTTTTACCAACTCATCAAGTGGGTTTTGCAGTCTGGCGTCATGGGGATATATTTTATAGATAAAATCCAAGACATTTAGGTCAATCTTCATGCTGGATTGTTGCGGACACGCAGTGGAACACAGGCCAGTGCACAAATAGGCACTCAGCAATAAGAGTTTCTTTTCTCCTATTCACTACTCTCCTCCCTTCAGTTTGACTGCTGCGGCGTGAACAGCCCAGAGGATTTTAAGGACAGCCTGTTCAGGCTGATCAACCAAAATCATATGGTGCCAGAAGCCTGCTGCCAGCGTGCCAGTCAGACCGGGGAGTTGGCCTATAATAGCCAGGAGCAGTGCTTATCAGGCAATATGATGTTCCGCAATAACAAGGTAACTTCTGACGTCTATTGTGTAAACCCCTCTCTCTCACTCTCCCTCCTTCCAAACCCCCTCCAGGCTTAATTGGAGCAGGAGTGAGTTGAGGGATGACATCCAGGGACTAGCAGACTCCTCCATGGCTGATTAGTGCTTTTCCATGTTTGTGTTCGTGTCATGGGAGACCATCTTACTATGTGGAATACTGTGGAGACACCACTGTACAGTGTGTAGGCGTCTGAGCGTGTGTGTACGTGTTTGTGTACTGGAATTTTTGTGTAGCATACATGTGTGCAAAACCAAAGGATAATGAGTATATGAATGTGTGAAAATAAGGTGTGCTTCAAAGTTACACACATGCATCTCTGCCGCGTGAGTATAAAGAGAGCCTCGGTGTGAAATGTAATTACAGTGAAAGCTGATAGGACGAGATTTTTACTGCACTCTCCACCTGTTGTTTTTCAAGCCACTATAACAATGTGAGATATCCACAATGTGTGTATGCCTGCTCATTCACACAAAGAACCCTCATTGAAAGGCAGTGAGGCTGGAGGCCCTGTTTCCCCACTCATTCAGCCAGGCCTTTGTTCAGAGCCTCACTCAATTAAAGCTGTGATGTTACTTTAATTGTCTCTGTAATTCTGCAAGTTTATAGCCTATTGATTCTCTGCTGAGCACCACATTTTTGTGTGTCCACAGGGCTGTTACTCTGCAGTAGTTGACTACTTTGAACTGTACATCTATGTGGCTGGAGCTCTTGCCATTGTGGTGCTGACCATTGAGGTATGAAGGTTTTTCATTCTAGTCAAATCATGACACATGCTGCTTTTTCTTTCCCTCCCCAGTAATGCGGATCTTCACTTTAGAAATGGAGAATTCTGCATTAAGCTGAAGATATTTGCCAGAGCATGTCTAGTGTTATTTGAAAGCTCTTTGTATGGCAAGACCTCCATCTAGTGGTGAGACCTGGTGTTACAGGAACAGCCTTTTTTTTTTTTTTTTTTTTTTTTACTATTGGCAGCATGGACTGTATGTATCTATACTGAGTTCCCCTTTCAGAACTCCTCAGGCAGTTCTCTTTAGCAACACACAGCTCAGCACAGCAGTAAATCCCCCATCCATAATGGACTAATGCAAACACTTCATACATAACCTTAGGATCACCTCCTGTACCAAGAACTGACCATCTCCCAACAAGAAAAGTTTATCACTCATAATGATGCCCTAAAGAATTACATTACATCATGTATCACTGTTTTAAAGTAGCTTTTATTAGCTTTTTAAAAAATAATTGAGTATAAACTAACATTTCATTATGAAAAATTGAATGGAACCTCGTTACCATATGGATCGTGCTATAGATCCAGATGTGAGTTGGTGCTAGTCAACCATGGCTTCTGCATTTGGCCAAGAGTTCTCATCCACAGCACACCTTATGACCTACCCGTGTTTTCCAATGCCCCCTTTTCTCTCCTGGCAAAAGTCTTTCACAGAGGTCATCTAGGAATTAAATGAGGCGTTCAATGTTGTATGGACCAATTAGTATTTATTTTTATTTTTCTATTTTTTTTTTTAGATGTAGATGTAGCAGAATGCAGCAATTCGGTGAGAATGTGGTCACTGAATGCATCTTATGTCAAACCAATGACAGGTTATCCACAGCTAATTCCACACTGACTGCTGTTGAGTTTTGAAAAAGCAAACTGAGTATTTAGAAAATGTGTGTAGCCAGTTGTGAGTTGCGAGTTGTACACTGCAGCTCTAGAATCACTTTTGTCATAAATTTGTAAACATTTTTGTTTGTTAATAGTTTATTTTCCTTCTTTTCCTCAGCTCTTTGCCATGGTCTTCGCAATGTGTCTCTTCAGGGGAATCCAGTAGAGCTGCCCCATCTGTGAACTTCTTTTTTGAAAAAAGGGATTTCAGGAGATAAGAATAAAACAGACACTTGTAAATTTGCTGATCTTTTTTTCTATTGGCTAAGAGGTAGAAAAACAAACTTACAAACTCTTGTACTTCACAGCTGGACTTTTGAGGTACTGGGTGGCAAAAAAACACACACCCACACACACACACACACACACACACACACACACACACACACACACACACACACACACACACACACACGCATACACACACACAAACCATAGAGAAAATGGGAGATCAGAGACAAAACTGATGTAAAAAGATTTGTGTCTAAAGTGGAAATAGTAATTTGTGGACCAGGTCTAGCACAGACTGGGTGTAAAGTGGACCGGGCATGAGGACCAGGTGAAGCCTGAGCAGAAGGCACTGCACTGACTTTTTGGATGAAGAATATTTATATTAAGTAAAGTTGGCTTAACTGTAAAAATGTTTTATGTACACTTTGGCTGTTACCCTTTTCCCCTACAGACTGTATACTGTAACACACGCCCTCCCTCCACATGCCTTTTTTACAGCCACTCTTCTTTAATGCTGTATTATATAAGCTCTCTGTTTGTGTGTTTGTGTGTGGGTGTGTGTTTGTGTGTGTTTGGGAGCATGTGTGTGTGTGTGTGTGTGTGTGGGAACGTGTACATACTGAATGCTCTTTTTGAATGTGTTTGAACTAGTTTGTGAGCATGTGAGCTTTGTGGTTCTTCATGACCGGTTCCAAGCTTGAAAGCCGACTTCTGATACTTTTTCTAATCGTATGGTGATGTTTATTGCAGTAGTGGTTTTATGTGGTTTTAGGTGGTGAAATGTATGCGTATGCATTTGTATTAGATTCTTGAAAAGTCAATGACATAAATGGCATTCTAAATGACTGTCCTTGTGTTTTTCTTAAACTGGTTGCACATTTTCAGATCACTTCATTTTTTTTTAGATATTTACAGTTTGGTAAGAAAGACAGTAGCTTTGCTTAATGTTCTGAAAGAGTTTAAGATTTTTATTTAATCAGGCCCTATGAATAAATCGATGTTCTCAAAAAGTAAAGCTAAGATATTTGTCAGAAATCTCAAATTTTCTGTGTGGGTGATTGGTGTCTTTCACTATCAAATTATTCTTCTCTGCTACATCTTTTTGACATTTGAAGTATTGAAACATGAAGGATGGTTTCATTTATTGATGAGCCAAATGATGATAAATGCAGACAGGATCCACATTCGGCTCTTAGTGTTATTGTGGTAATGAGATTGATTTCACCTTGAATGCATGGTGTATTGATTTTTTTTTTTTCCTGCAAGATAAGACACAGCAAAGAAAAAAAAATAATGAAAGTGAATCAAACAAGGAGCATTAAACAACAATAAGAACAATAACGGTGTTAAAACGGCACCAAGAATGAAAATGAAAAGCACCATTTGTGAAATTTGTGTGAACATTAGTAGAGCATACTGAGACAAAAAAAAATAATGGAAATATCTGACACACAAAAATCTATAACTGAATCTATAGCTGAAGAAGTGGTTGTGCACATACAGAACATGATGATGATGATGATGTAAGTTTTTGTCAAGTACAAAATATGCCCTGTATTTGTCTTAACAAGGAGTGGTTTCACAAAAGAAACACTTTCAGCCTGGCTTAGCGCCGACACATGAGTGAGACTTCAGGTAGGCCTCTCAGATTGTTGTTGTACAAACCTGTCTAGTTCTTGAATATCTTAAGCTGCAGTAATTGTGTAAATTAAGACACTAAAGTTTAAACTAAAACCCATTCGACGGAGCTTCAGCTCCAGCTTTGTTCACGTCAGCAGGGACATTTGAGACTTGTCCAAAAATTTAACGCTTACAAAGATATTTTGACAAGTGAAGAAAAAACAGGAAAAATATAAATATAGGTCCCTGTGGTCTACACCAACTTTTGTCCTTCTCATCAGTTTCTCCAAAACACTTGCACATTAGCAACCCTCCTGTTTTTTTTTGTCAGCAGATGACTGATTGTCAGGTGTGACGGATTGCCCTTGACTCAGAAATAGCCTGTGAATCTTTATTTTTTTGTGCAGCCGAAAAAATTCCAAACTAATTCCGGCTCAACACCGCAGAGCAGTCAAGATTCATTTGAAGCCGACGGACTCTTGGGTCGCTAGGGGGCAGAAACACGTCAAAAGAAGATGGCTACTGCACGTGAACCTGTCGGCGAACAAGTGCTCGTATTCACAGTCGGTACGCACGGAGCAACACGAACATCACTTTGGAGTCCCCGTCTGTGGCACCTGATCAATGTAAGTTCAGTGTCCCGCTCCACCTTTGGCCTTGTTTCGGTTTTATCTCCTGTCGCCGGTTTGCTAGGTGTTCCAACGGCCATATTTGTCACGTTACGTCAGAATTCAAATGTCACGAGCGGAACGTTCAACAGCGTACCACCGTGTTGCTTAGTAACAACAGCTAGTGCCGGACGTTCGAACCCTTTTTTTTTTACCTTCGTTATATACCGGCTGCAGACTCACCTATCAGGCCACAAGAGTACAGCACACTAACGCGATATGCCTTCTTCAAGTGGAAATTAAGAATATGCTTCATTATCCTCCCGAAATACAAAAGTTGCAGGTAACATAAATCACTGTGATAATACCGCGTTGATGCTACTTGTGTGCTGTTACACAAGTACATAAGCAAATCTCTGCCAACCCTCTATGTATGTTGTACCATGAAAGTAGCAGAAAGAAGAAATGACCTGGGTGTGATTAAAACTATTAAAATCAAAATGCAAAACAGTTATTACCACTAACAGACACCAAAGGTCGTGTAACTAAAACCAAAATCCACAGGCTAAACAAGATATGAAGGGAGCGGAGTCGGGTAGATGGTGCGTTTGGGGTTTGTAGCCCTCTCAGCATCGGGGGCACACAGCTACAGGCTGTCAGTCACTAAGCAAGCTAACCTTTGTCACACGGCACTAAAGTGAGCTTTTTATCCAAGCTCTATTTAAGGTTGTACATGCTCTCATTGATAAGACTGTGGCGGTCAGTTTGAAAGCCGAACAGGCGGTGAACAGGGAATGAATGCTTTCGTCAATGTAAGACTCTAGAAAACGGATATGGCTGTTTCCCGCGGGCAGTTCGTTCCAGCGTAAACTCGAGTGGCATCAAACTTGCAAATAATACCCCAAAAAATTGGTTCCGTCATTTTGGGCTAGCCCTAGTAACAGCAGGTTAATATGGCTGACTGCTGTTTGATGAGAGTGGCTCACGCTCAACCGTACGGCAGTTGTGCCTGTCTCTGACCAAAACAAGTTAAAAGAAGTGGGATTTTTGACACCGTTAAAGAGCCCGTTTCACACTCAGTTGATTTCATGTAAACATAAAAACTAATGAAGGTGAATCATGGATAGATTGCTACACAGGCCTACTGGGCACAGGCCCATTGGGTCAGGGGGCCCTGTGCTACGGCATCCCTTCGAATTGACGCAGAACCACCAGAAAAGAGAGACGAAACAACCGCAAAATACAACAACAAAGAAATGCAGTAACTTTTCGCTGTATGCATCAACTCCCAACAATATTTCAGCATTTTTTTTTTCAAAATTTCAACATGTCATTTATTAAGAAAAAAAATACCAAACTTTCCAAGATTTCAGCTTTTAATTTTTGAGGATTGATGCTCATGTTAGGTCATTGTAAATAAAATATCTTTGGATTTTGGACTGTATTTTTTGCCATTTTATACACTAAAGTATTAATTGATTTGTTTTATGTTATTGATGCCCTGATATTTGAATTGGGGAGGAGAGCATGAAGTCCATCAAGTGTTTAATATGCAGCCATATCAACCTCTGTAATGTACCACATCACTTCCACTCCCACTGTAGACAATGAGGACATTACGGCATCCGTTCTTTGGAAAAGAGCACCCTCATCAGGCTAAAGAATGGGTTTAAGATGTACTGGTGAGCCTGTGTTAGCCGACTATTAAAATGCTATTAAAGGCTCTCAGAATTCAGCACGGCTTCCTGCATTGCCTCTGTGGAGCCTCCCCAGCTTTATTCTTACACGTGAGAGACAGATGAGGGGTTTCGGGTGGGCAAAGTGGCTGGAGTGTAACATCAAAATTGTGAGAGTGTAGTGTACTATCCCAGGGGCTTGACATATCTGGATATCTGGACTTCGGTTCCCCAGTCAAGCACAACAGATGTTACTCATTCACTCTTTCCATGTTGCCCCCCAGAATTTGCTATGGCTGCTTACAGACAGAGATTTGTGCCATCCTTCTCCACACCTCCCTCTACCTTACTGTTGGAGCTTGTTTCCACTCATCTCTCTGGAAGTGTTCTTTCCATCTTTAGTTTTATTCAGCTCCCTCTGGGACTGGTTTCTCAAAGGCACACACAGAGTCTGGCTTATATCTAACAATTAGTAAATCTCCACATAGACATCTCAACCTCAACAGTTGCACAAAGCTGTGTTGTTTTTGGCTCATTTGCTCTGCACTCTGGCTAAATTGGGGCTCATTTCAAACAAACAACACAGAGTGAGCTAAAGCTTCCCTCTGCTCAGCACTGTTGACGAGTGAAGAAACGGCAGGAAAGAAATTCAGTGGTTACTTACTGTATGTCTGTAATAACTCTGTCTCTTATCACAGTTTATCTGTTACATTGTTGGTAAACCACTTGTTGAGCTATGTATTTATCTGTTCGGCAGCAGGTGAATGATTGTTACAATGTAAACAGCTATTTTTTTCAGAGATAGCTTGGCTGCGAGAGACTTTGGTGGCTAACCTTCGAGGCTTGCAATTGAATAACCTTTTTGCGTAACTCGCATTAGATCGTTTCTGAGAGCAAAACTAACAGCAGTTTAATATAGGATGGATGTCATGGAGGGTTTGTTATATATTAGGTCCAAGAAAAGGACATCACTCTCATTCCTTCTGCTTCTTTTTAACACTTCATCTTGGGAAATACAAACCCAGATGAAGGTTTTTTTTAAATTTGCGTTTTAGACAGGAGTACTTTATTCTGTAGCCACATGAACATTACTGTATAAGCTCTGCAAATATTCTTCAGTATGGCCCAGTAATTCTCTTTTACAATTGAATTATTTTTATATTATATGGCAGTGCATATATAAAGATACTTTTTATTATCATTCATTATTTAAAGTACTATTCACAAGGTAATTTAAAGTACTTAGTTGATTAAGTAGTTTAACCTCCTTTAAGGTAAAATAACAATTATTACTGCACTTTCAAACTAAACTCCTGAATACTTACATTCATTACATTTTATATCTCAAGGAGTATATTTACATGGGTTTTGTTTTTTTTGTTTTTTAAATATGTAATGTTTTAACCTGTTGGTTGCTAACATTGTGACGGTGAAGTGGCTGAAATAATCTACACAACAGAACATATGATTACAGTTTTCCTAAGAGGCTTATTAAGAACATTTTTAGACTTTGGAAATCTGTGAATGCTTGTTAAGTGCAAGGTGAACCAAAAACAGTCAGCTGACTTCTTTTTAGTTTCCCTGCATCATTACCATATACTGGAGCTCATTACTGTCACCTCAAATAAAACGAGAAATATGCAGCTCTGTTTCTTGTAGTATGCTGTGGGCAATCGAGAATGGTCCCAAAGCAGTAACCACTGGTATTAAGTGAGTTGTAACCAAACTGAATCATAAATATAGAAAATCCAACTGCAGCATCTCACAAAACTACATATTCTTCTGACCTGCTCAGAAACTAACAATAACGTCTATCAGTGTCTTCACTCTTACTATTACTTATTAGCTTGCGGTAAATGCCCTGACATTCTTACTTCTTACAACTGGTTGCTTGAAATGTTAATATTCACCAGCCAACACTGAAGGTAACAGCCAGTAATTATTTCACTCACCACATGAGGGCAGCAGCATTCCTACTACTCCTCCATCTACCACTTGTAGATGTATATTTTCTAAGCCTTAACAAGAAGGGACGACTGTATTTATGACTGTTTCTGACATAAACACGAGGATTTAAACAAGTATTTATTCGTAATTATTTTAAATGTAGGTGATGTGTTTTGCATAATGAAAAAATGAAGTGTATTTGCACTTTCATAGATAAAAAAATGAGAAATGAATGTCACTTCTTGCCACGCTGATATAACATAACACCATCTGTATACATATGTTACATGGTGCCCTTTCATTTACTCTGTAAGCCTTTAGGTCCAATGCAATGACTCTCAGGAGGGCTGAAATTTTCATCCTACAAACTCCAAGTGTTGACTGAAGCAAATTTGACATGACTATAAGGCCAGACCCTCAAATTAAAACAGTGTGTCTTTGGTATTTTAGGCACATTTTGTGTTTGACCTGCTGATCAGAAAGTAAGCACCAGTAGCAGTCGGCATGTCAGTGCCCCCCTCCCTACCCTCCCGTTTGAAGTGTCTGCAATGGTGCAGGTCAAGATCTCACTGAGCATTTAACAGCTGCTAAGTGTTACTGGTGGCCAGAACGAGCAGCTCCTGATCCTGGTGGTTTACCCACTCCAGCACGCTCGTGTCACATCACATATAAGGGGTATTAACACTAGCTTGAAGAGCAGCCCTCCCAGTGGCATCATAGCGGGCAATATACTGTAATAGCCATTTTGTAAGACTGCGGCCATTGCTTGTGTCTCTTGGTTGATGAAGTCTGAATCAAATTTGGACCCATGCAATCAAACTGAAAGCAGCTGAGTTTCAAAATCTGGCAAAAATCCATCTAACGCAAACATTGTTTTGACATACTGTGGGAATCTTTTCTGTTTGTCATATCATACACAGTAGAGGTCACTGTCATTTTGCTGAAGAACACCAAAAATAACGAAATAAATCTGCTTAGAATTAGTGATATAAATTGACAGTTAGTGGTAAAACTCCTTTCAGAGCATCATGTCAACATTTTCTGTCTTAATTGTGGCCACGAGAAAAATAATTGAAAAAGCTATTGGATCTTCTGTATGTAACAAATCTTAACAGAAGAACAAAAACAGAACAACATACATTCAAGAACACTCCTTTGTTCTCAATGTGTTACCAGTTACAGTAGTAGGATTTGTAGCCCTACTGCTGTTAGAAAAACCTCTGTAAAAGCCCTTAAAATAATGTTTGATTTTTTTTTTGTAGTTTGGGGTCACTGCAAACGATTGATGTTGCAGTATTTACCTCTTTGCTCCAGTGTAGTCTTGCACACTACATCTCTTCTTTCCTCATAAAAATTCCTCCCAGGAAAAAGGGAGAAGAGAGTGAGGGATGGGGGAGAGGTGGGGCTCCGTGTTCAGTTTGTTTTAGCCCCCTGTTTGGAGAGGAAACTTTCATTGCTTGATGATTTATGCGTGCTGAGGGGAGTTAGAGAGTCCCTTTTTCCTGCATGTAATACCCCATCCTCTAACATAAAACCTACGTTTCTCCTTTGTGTTGTGTTTATCCAGTTTGAAAAGTGTTAGGTCCGGTGGGAAGTTAAAGGGCCTGGAGAAGCCCCTGAGGACCGTTCAACAGAAACCATACCAGGGCCAGACAATTCACATCTGCTGCGATGAGACCACAGAACCCAGTGTGAAAATGTGAGAATCTAAAAATATACTCAACAACACAGTTTGATATACAGGACGCGCACCAAGCCAAATAATGCTGCAGCCCACTGTAACAGCCAGGCCTTGTTGCTGTGGTAAAGAACCACTGAATTGTCCTACAGCTACCAAGTCCCACAGAACCAGTGGCCTTGGACTCGACCAGACAGCCTTTGTGACGCAGTGCGGTGCCCATGACCCAGTGTGAAACAGGAAGTTAGCTGAAAAGGCCAGGAAATTAGTCTTTAGGGATGGGTCGTTTCTCAGGCCAAGCATCACCACTGTCTTGAGAGATCTCTTGTGCTCTGTGACTCACTTGTGGAGCATGTGTTTTCAGTCCACAGGACTTGGATTTAGCTGAATACTACAAATAGATGGCCTGAGCTATCCCACGTGAGAAGACCGCAAAGTGCTCTACGGTTACAAAGGAGAAGAATAAAGTTTAGTAGCCAGCCTTTAGCCAAATGATACTGACTGTAAGAGGCCACTTCATCTTTCCTCATTAGTTATCTCTTTGTTTTGCTTTTTTGTTTCTTTTTCCACTTTCTCTGTTCGCCCTATGTTTCTGTGTTGCCAAGTTTCCTCACAGCTGGAGACTAATGCAGTGCTTAGTTCCTCATTGCACACCAGATTTTCTCACCCTGTGGCCTTCACCGTTGAGCTGCCATTTCTGCCTGTCAATCAGGTTCATGGTGATCCAGTGCACATGAGTCCATGAGAGGTCAACTGTTGTGTATGTCTGACCTTTGAGCTCTGCAGCAGGAGGGCTTCGTGTGCACATGCACAAAACAAGGCCGGACTTGAGTGCACAATAAATCAGAAGGATGCCTCACCGCCCCCATATTCACAAGATTCATAATTGGAAGCATATTGCCAAGAGAAGAGACAAAATGCTGCTCTGGAGCTGAGAGGTTGAGGGGGTTAGACACATAGGCTGATAAAAAAAAATTGAAGAGTGTGAGGAGGGAATAAGCGGACAGGCTGCTGGTTTCAGTATGTTGACTCCTAAATTTTAAAAGGCTGCACATGGGCAAAGTTTAAAAAAAAAAAAAAAAAAAAAAAAGCATCAACAGGGTGAGTCTTTTCATTGCTACAGCATGCCAACTGACAGTTGAAGCATGTTTTATCAGTCACATTATTTATGTCTACCATATGTGTCCAGTAAATACAAAAAGAAAGCTGCTTTTATAAACTTAACCAACCTAGTCTTGTATATAATGCTTTTGAGAATATGCACGTTTATATTTGCCTGTTACTTTAAGAATGCTGCTGTTCTGCAGCAATACATGAGTGCTGATTTAACCCACTGACCCAGTGGTTACATCCACGCCATTCACCTCTTTTAGCCTGGCCAAACTTACTCCCATGTGTCAGTACCACTTTAAATCCTTTCCCTCTCTGTTTATGTTTGCATGTCAGAAAGCCACACTAGACATTTCCACACTCTAATAAACTGAAGTTTTATTAGTGGGAGTCGGTGAATGATGTGAGCTCTCCTCAGGCTGTTTCCATGGTAACAGACCACAGAGATGCCTCTCAGGCAGCTGGCAGGGCATCAGCTGTTTGGTGGCCACTGTCAGCTGATGGGAAAATAGAGGAGAGGCAGTATACTGACCACAGATTAACAAAGTGAGCTGATACCTTCTCAGACATGGGAAGATGCTCGCTCTGATGGACTCACTTGGGGCTTGCCCAGGGGCTGCTAACCTTTTTTGCACCGTAGCCAGTTTTTTTTTTTTTCTTCTTCTTATTTATTGACAACTATTTTTGCTCTGTATTTCATTGTGGATTACTTACTAAGTTAAAAAAACAGAAAAGACTACTCAGCAACACTAAGATAGTGGCCTCACAACACTTTTATGTACTGCTGAATGGTGAAAGCTGGTGATGACAGACTGGTTACTTAGTTCAGAATCAGTATATTTCTGCTCAGGACATGACAGGGAGGGATGAGGAAATTTACAGCACAGACAGACTGTGCCATACCAAGGTAATACTCTAAAAAAATAAATAAATTGCCACATCATGTTATTTCCTTATGGTCTGGTAAAGTACAGAATGTTCCTGATGGTCCAGCAATGGTCCTCTTAAGTCTTTTAAACAGTAACTCCTTAGCGCACCTCAGTATTAAGTGAAGAAGGAGAGGACCACTTATTCTGCCAACTTTAATGTCCCTCACTCATTCTTACTTACAAGTAAACCATCTAGTAAGAACACACACATGCATTTTGATTAGGCATGACCTATTTATTTTCAAATTTACAGCTCTGCACATATCCTCGATAGTATGAGCATCAGAAGAGATGAAAGTGATAGAGTGGAGCTGTAGATAAGTTGATAGGAAAGGCTAACCCAGAGCCAGAGACACCATAAGAAGGGACTTTGGGAAGTGAGGTATCCATGCTCCTCTCCACAAAGCCGTGCAGAGGAGCTGTAGTGCTGACTTATGGCCACAGCAGGAGACTGAGCTGCCTTTTATGTCCCTTAGAACAGCATCAATATATCAAGCTTCTGTTGGCTATTTTGACTTACAACAAGATGGCACTTGAAGTTATTTGGATGAGGTTGACTTTGGTTTCAGAGTAGCAAACATGGCCTGTATGAATTTACACGTCTGAGTGTGTTAGAGGTTTTTTTTACTGTTGAGTGTGCTTGTCATTTTCCTTTGGCTCCAGTCTTCTTTAGTTCATAGGAGTCATTTTATGGGTCCATAGGTGAATGGATAAATTTGATTTACAGTGCAAGCAGCTATTTTATTTTCCAACTAGTCATTTAATAGTGTAAGCCAAAGTGTCAGCTCTAAAATATGATCTTTAAGAATTTTTTTTGCTGTAAGCTGATATAAGTGCTGATTTACAGCCTTGGCCTTGCTAACGATGGCCCTTAATGAGCAGCTCAAGCATCCACTTGTTTATGGAGCAGACTGATTGACAGGCCAACTGATGGAAAAATAAAGTAGTGAATGAGGAATTGGATCTGTCCCCTCTTTGCCATATCAGCAGGGCCCTAATGTGGCGGGGTGAACTTTGAAGTGCCCTAATGGTCTTCATGGTCCCTTAACCATGCAGGCTTCTATTAAGGGTGTCAGTGGAGCCTGGCTGGAGCAGCGTGACCTATTAGGGTTAATGAGTGCTGTTCAGGGCACAGTGGGCTGCTCTTCCTCCCTGCAAGTGTTTATTTATCTCATCTACCCGTGTTTTAGACAGATGGGGAGTCCAGAGGCTGGGGGAATGTCTCTTTAACTAGTGCTCCATTTTGTCCTTTGGGTTTCTGATTTTATCGCTCTTGTGACCACCAAACTCTGTCAGCTGTAGTAAGATGGTCTCGAAAGGGTCACAGTTGGTGTGTTCCAGATGATTTATCATCAATTATTAAAGAATAAGTCTGCCTAGTGATATTCTGTATTTTTCGTACTCTCAACAAATCCAATGAAAATACCAACAATGAATTTGTCCTAAAAAGTATCATCTCCGTAACTGAAGCCTGATAAAATTTATTCCTCTGACCCATAGAGCTCCATTGTTTTCCAAAAACTATTAAAAACATATCAGTAACAGCCACACTTCTGCACCAGCTGACATGCACCTTCATTAATATTGTCATGGGCACCATACTTTATTTTGAGGGAATCCAACATAATACTGTCCTGCTGCTGCAAATACTCCTCAACAAATGCACAATTTACTCCTGTTAGAGTAAAATTTACTAAAAACTGCAGTGCCAAGCTGTTTTAGGAAATGATTTTGCCATTTTAAAAATTAAAAGGATATGTATTTTGGACTGTGTTTTAAAGATTTACATCTTCAGGAGGAACCAGTGAGCTTAGGGTTGAGAACCACAGACAAGCCAGGGAAGTCAGAGAGCAGTGACAGACGGACTAACATACAGTTGAGGCCATAAATATTTGGACACAATTTTCATAATTTTGTATACGACCACAATGTATGTGAAATCAAGCCATCAAGATGTGATTGAAGTGAAGACTTTTAGCTTTAATTCAAGGCATTTAACAAAAATATCGCATTAACCATTGAGGAATTAAAGCCATTTTTATATATAGACCCTCATTTTCAGAGGCTCAAAAGTAATTGGACAGTTGACTGACAATCAGTTTCATGGCCAGATGTGGCCTGTTCCCACGTTATTTCATGACAAATTAAGCATTTAAAATGTCTGTTTTTGATTCCAAGTTTTTACTTTCCATTTGGTAGCTGTTCATGGGAATTCTCAATATGCGGTCCACAAAGGTGACGATGCAAATGAAGGAGGCCATCATTAGGCTGAAAAACAATACAAACCTGTCAGACAGATGGCTGAAACTTTTGGAGTGGCCAAATCAACAATTTGGTACATTCTTAAAAAGCAGGATTCACTGATAAGCTCAGCAATACCAAAATGCGGAAGCAATTTTGGTAATACCAAAATTTTCAGCAATACCAAAACAGAAGACAACTAAAGTGGATGATCACAGGATTCTTTCCTTGGTGAAGAAAAACCCTTCAAAACATCGAGCCAGGTCAAAAACACTCTCGATGAGGTAGGTGTATCAAAGTCAAAGTCTACAATCAAGTGATACCTTCATGAATGTAAATACAGAGGGTTTACCACAAGGTGCAAACCATTGGTAACACTCAAGAACAGAAAGGCCAGATTAAACTTTGCCAGAAAACATATAAAAAAAGCCTTGTACCAGATTCACTTGTAGTATGTAGAAGGAAAGGAACAGCTCATGATCCAAAGCATACCACATCATCTGTCAAACATGGTGGAGGCAGTGTTATGGCTTTGGCATGTATGGCTGTCAGTGGAACCGGGTAACAGTTGTTTATTGATGATGCAACTGCTGATAGAAGTAGCAGGATGAATTCTGAAGTGTCTAGGGCTATACTATCTGCTCAGGTTCAGCCAAATGCTGCAAAACTGATGGGACAGTGCTTCACACTTCAGATGGATAATGACCCAAAACATACTGCGAAAGCAACCCAAGAGCTTCTCAAGGCAGGGAAATTGAATATTCTTCAATGGCCAAGTCAGTCACCTGACCTCACCCCAATGGAGCATGCATTTCACTTACTGAAGACAGAAGAAAATTTGGGGCAGAAAGACCCACAATCAAGCACCAACTGAGGGCAGCTACAGTAATGGCCTGGCAAAGCATCTCAAGGAAGGAAAATTGGCAATTGTGGATGTCCATGAATTAAAGCTAAAAGTCTGCACTTCAGTCACATCCTAATGGCTGAGTTTCAAATCCATCGTGGTGGTGTACAGAGGCAAAATTATGAAACTTGTGTCACTGCCCAAATACTTATGTACCCATCTGTATTGTTGGTTTTGGTCTTTTCTTGGGAGTTTTTGAATTCAAAATAGAAGAATATCGCCAGCGGTTTTGTAATAGTGCAATTTTATAATGCTGTTTTGTAGGGTTCTATGTAATTTAAGTTTATTGTTATTACCATTGTTGCCATTAAAAGCACATAACAGAGGAAATGGGTGTTTTTATGATAAGTATTTCATCTGACATGTACAATCCTGTGCCGAAGCAGTTCCTCTCTCCCCTTCCATTGCAGTCCTATTGATGATCTCCAGTTCCTCAACTAGAGCTGGAGGCTTAAGTGGGTGACAGCAGGCTTCTCTTGAGTTTTCACATTCTCATGCGATCAGAGTGCTCCAGTTAAACTCTTGCACAACTGTGGAAAAGACAGCAATTGTTGCTGGGAGCGAGCAGAGATGGGAGGGCTCCAACATTCTTTGCAGGGCAAAGACCACAGCAATGGTAAGATGTGAATTGGCACACGTTATCTTTTTTTTTTTTTTTTTTTTTTCCTGGCCATGCCTTCCCTTTGTCTTACGTGAGAGTTGTCCTAAGTGGTTGTTCCTTCTGTGGATGATATTCAGCACAAACTTTGAAATAAAGGGTGGATTGATTACAGATAGTTTTTGTTGTGTAGGAAAAGTTTTTGAAGTGCTTATGAAAATGTTTTTCTGAAGACTGTTTTGTTGCATGATAGAGCTCGTTTTGCAGAAACAAAGAACATCTGTGTAAAATGATGTTGCATACTGTATTGCATGACAGCTTTCTCTCACCCCGGCCATTGCTAGACTGTTAGCCAAAGACCACCTGGAGGTATTTAAGGCCCATTCAGACTATTAGGCTTAACTTTCGGCCTAATGGCTCGGGCAGAGCATCCCATCTGGAAGCTGCTGATGCGAGAAAAAAGATGAGATCACATATCATCCAAGTTTAACCACACACACACACACACACACACACACAGTGACGCACGCACATACATTCATCTTGAGTCGGTGATATATTAAGTATTTTGGTAATTTGTCAGTGCATTTTTTGTATTAAGCTCTTTATGTCACTTCCTCTCAGTTGTTGGGGTATCTGTGTAATAATCGCTGGTCTTATTCTGTTGGTTAGCAGTTCATAAGGCATAGACTATATAAAGTCTGTAGATCACTATTGCGACCATGCAATATATCAGTATTTTTAAGGAAAAACATCTTCAAGACTAATTAAGTAACAGTCAAAGTTTTTATAATTTACTCAAGGAATAGTTAAAATTTCTTCAAACATGCCTATTCTAAGATTGATTTCTCACATCTGTCCATTACATATGAAGCTACAGCCCACAGCCATTAACTTAGCTTAGCACAAAGACTGAAAACAGGGGTAAAGAGCTAGCCTTGCTCAGTCCAAAGATAACAAAATCTGCCTACCAGCACCTCTAAAGCTCACTTTTTAACACATTATATCTTGTTTGCTCATTCTGGTCAAAAACTGATCTTTAAAATTGAAAAAAATTTATTTCACAGGGGATTATGTGCTGAAAACAGTCACAATTTACTATATAATCTACTATATTTACCCTCAGCTATTTTTTTTGAGTGTCAAAATGTGAATGTGAAATTGCATTTTACATATGTGAAAATTACATTGTGTGACACTACACTTCTTAGTGACGACGGAAATTGATGAAGAATCATAAGTATCCGAAATATCAGTGTTACGCTCACTGCATTATTAAGTGTCTATCATAGAGCATAATATAGTCTGTTTCACAAGACTGTGTTGGTGTGGTTTAATCAGATGTGATTGAGACCTGCATACAACTCAACAACTGTCATTGAGTGATTCAAAAATTGCTAAATCCTGACGTGTAAAAGGATGTGAAATCACCTTTTCCCAATTAAGCCCAAAAACGCAAACACAGAAACCTCTCATGACAAATAACCAAAACTGTTCCAATTTACACTGGTTTGATCCTTTAGAACCCCCATCGGTTAAAGTAAGAGACTGATTGAGAACCTCTAAAGAAGAAACTATCTGAACTCATTTAACCATTGGAGGTTCATTTATTTCAAAATCACTTCAAAACCATCAACAACAGACAGAGCAAGTTACTTCTGTACAAACAAAGGTCCAGCACCTTAAAAAGATGTCAGTGATGCTTGTGATGTTCATGGCGCTAAATGTGGACGGACTCAGGGGACAGTTCTTGACTGTTGGGGCCCAAAACCAAACGGCTCTGGCTTTAGCAAAGACACTACTGTCCCACTGAAATTAAAATAAAAACAAAAACAAAAAAACAACTTCTCACACACTGTAAGTGCAATAACTTATTGCAACGGCACATTATAAAGTCACAATCAGAAGTAGAAATACTTGATTAATATACAAAAAGCTGCTTGAAGCCATAAGAAAATTAGAAAGCAATTTCAACCTCGGTAAAAGTCAAGAGCAACTTCTTCAGAATAACACACAGAACATAATTTTACAATTCTTGGCAATATTACTGTAATACTTCATTGATTTATCTCTGGAGATTCTTTATTTGACAAATAAGCAAAACAAATGTACAAGAAAAAGAACAATATCGTTTATATTGTTCACATTCACACAATACGACATTATAACCATGGATTTCAATTGCTTTATTTCAGTAGTATCAACATGGACGGAGCTGCTGAGGAGTGGAGCACTGAGGGAGGACCAGCGAGGAGACAAACACAGTCAACTCGACAGAGTAGGAATTCAGTCACACATGATGTCATGCATATATTTATTTTTGACCACATCCGGTTTTTATCTTGAAATTTTGAGGTTTTTGATTTTTGGCCCTCACATCCAACAAAATCTATATCAAAGTAATCGTCACGTTATCACCTAACTTACTTGCTGTTGTCAGGAAAGGACTTGAACACCAATCAATTTTCCCAAGGAATTTTGGATGCCTGTAGGAATTAGTAAATGTTTTTTCCTTTGCTTGTAAAGAAGGAAAACTTTGAAACAAAATCTTTATACGTTAGGAATTATTAAAAATACCGAACTCTCATATTCATTTTAAGTCATTTTTCAAGCAAAAATGCCAAACATTTGGTCGAGTCTTTGACTTTTTTTTTTTTTATCTTATCTGATAGAAAAACCAAATATCTTTGGGTTTTAGGCAGCAAAGCAAGACATTTGAAGAGGTCACACTGGGTTTTAGGAGACTGTCCTTGAGAAATTGTCATTTTTAAATATTCCATGGCATTTTTTGGCCAAACAATTAATTGTATAATCGAGAAAACAATCTGTAGATGAATCAATACTGAAAATGCTCGTTAGTTGCAGTCCTACGCTCAAGTAGGAGGGCTGTAATGTTACAATGATCAATCAGCTATGAGGAGCAGAAACAGACTTTCCTGCCATCATCCACACAGGGGAAAGAAAATGGATATTTATCCCAGCAGTCATCATAGAGGGATCAGCCAATAAACTAATGAAGTCTGTCTCTAGCCTCAGCCTGCAGCCCAACTCTGGTGACCAGCTTATTCCAGCGGGGTAACACACAGAGACACCCCTGCAATCACTGGACATACTAACCACATTCCTGCAGTCCAGCTGTAATGTCATCACATTACCTAAACATTACAGAATGCTCCTCAGGGCCATTAGGGCCACTGATTCGGCCTGCAGTCTCTGGCATGCAATGGATTCTGTGAGAAAGCTACGAATCCGAGATTCATCTCTGCTGAGCCCTTGTCTTACAATTAATTGATTATTACAGCTTTGTGCACTATGTCCTCATGTACCCTGTGATGTACTGTGGTGTTCGCAGTGCGGGACAGGTAACTTTGATGCTAATTAAGTGTGTCTATCCCTGTTGGTTGCTGATTGGAGCTGGCGTGGTTAGTCGGTGTTGACGGCTGCTGCTGTGCGTTGCTGTGCCTCGTCTGCCACTGGACACACTGTTTCCTGTAACCTGAGGCCTGAGCCTAGCAGGGGAACCTGTGGAAGCAGCCCTGGGGGAGGAAATGACACGTTGGTTTGAAATTGCTGCCAATCCCATGCCTGCCCTCCTCCCAGACTAAACTGGCACAGGTCATGTCTGTTCTTGCTCAGTCAGACTCTGTTCACTTACTGGATTCAATTTCTGTCCTTCTTTGCGGGGACATAAACCAGCCACCACAGGCTTAAGACAGAGTTAATCTTTTCTTTAGTAACCAATTATTGTTTTTACTATATTGGACAGTTTGCACTGAAAAGTGACAAAAAAGAATCTCTTGGCACTTCGTATGAATCTGAGTTTGCTCTCATGGAATAGCCTTGTTTTTTAAATTGCTTTTAAAATGCAAATACTTAATGTTCAGAATTGTATTTGAACTCATTTATACAGTATGCCCCACTCATAAAGAATGTGAGTGGGGCAGGATGGGTGTTATAGAAAAAATAAGCTACAGGAAGTAAATAGTATGAATCAAGCTTAATAATGTAAATGAAAATACTGTATGATATGGCTAGATTTGGCATTGAATTCCTGTATTCTATGAAAGTATTTTGTAAACCATGTTTAGTATATTGCTTATTTAACTGAAATGTATCACTAATGTGAATGATACTCAGTTTATCGGGGAATAAACCCCTTATTTTAATGAGACCTGAGAGATCAAAGGAATCAAGAATGAAAACAATATCTAAGTAACCTCTTCTTCTAAGTCACACCTCTGTATTTTTCTCAATTTCAGCATCTGCTGATTTTCACAGTCACAGTTGTTATCTTGGTTGCTTTGGCCGCTGTTAAGGCCTCTGTTATCTCCATAGTCTCTCCCTGTTCATTTGACCTGTGTTATCATTAGTGCTCTCAGGAAAAGTCCCTCCTCCCCCGCAGCGCTGGCTGATGGCTGCTCCGGAGAAGGGGGCCCTATGGGGGCAGGGTGGAACTGGTCTGGGACATCATGTAGCCCAAGAGATGGCTGCACTGTGTTCCTTGGCCTTCATACGCAGTGCAGCTATGCTGGAGGACTTGCGATCTGGATCAACATTGAGATCATAGCCATTGATTCCCCCGCCCATCCCGGGACCCCCAAACAGGCTGCCCATATGTGTCTGTCCCATGTGGCTGCTGCCTGGACTGGGCACGCCCAGGAAGTCGGAGACACCTCCGGGACCGTGAGGGTGAGGGGGCATGCAGGAGGGGACAGAGTCACAAGGCACGACGCAGCCCGGCACTGGAGAAGCTCCACTACTGCTCCCGATCCACGAAGGGTTCTGGATCTGGAGGATAAGAGCAACAATATGACGAAAACAAACTTTACTCATTAAAGCAAACAAGGTGTTCGTTGTTTTCACCCTTGACATTCATGATTGTGAAACCCGATGTAGTATCGTGAGTACCTGTGCATAGTAATATTCAAGCTGTGTCTCAAATCCATACTACATACTCATTCTATACAGTATTTACTACTTACCAACTGTCATAGCATACTGTTTTAGCTGTTAGTATGCAAAAATAGCAACATACTTTACAATTTTATACTAAAGGGAAACAGATACCTAACGGATTCAGTATGTGTGATGTTGGATGTGAATCAAACTGTGACTTTGTAAAGTTGCTGCCAATTAAACTTCACAAGAAGTTTAGTAGTTACTAGTTGTAGTTACTTTTTTTTTTGTTTTGTTTTGCAATTTTTTTTGGAGCATTTTCCTCACCATCCACAAGTTATTTTAATTTTTTCTATCTATGAGCAGCTCCACCCTTTCCTTTGTGCTTTGCATTGTGGGATAATCGAGTCCATGGACAGCAACCTCAAAAGTTGAATGTATTTAGTCTGCAGTCTTTCTGCTTTGACTGTACTTTGTTCTGTCCCATGTGCAGTGCAAACAAACTTCATACTGTAAAACCTGTTAGAAGCAGTATGTAGCATGGATTGGTATTTGTTTTTTTTTTTGTTTTTGTTTTTTTACCTGTGCATAGTTCTCGGGCCGAGTCAGTAGAGGCAGCTCGTAAGCAGTAGAGAAGTGTGTCCGGACCTGTTGCATCTGGCCAAAACGCTCCCTCTTCCTCCACTTGGCTCTGCGATTCTGAAACCACACCTGCAAAGAAAACAGTCAGGAAACATCAGGAAAATACTTCAAAATACAGACCAGCCACTACCAAACAAAACTTAAATGTCATCTTAACATAAATAAATATCTCTCACATACAGTAGAACCCCCAGTAATTTTTTTTGTTTTTTTTTAAACAAATCAGGGGCCCTCCTCTCTGTTCAGCAAGACAAAGTTAGAAACTGAACCACATAAAATGAAGATAGTGAAGCAAATAAATTCTGCAGTACATGAAAGTCCAGGCCCAGGTTTTAAGACTTGACGTGTCTTTAAAGTGCCGTCCACACGGAGCTATTGATGTGAAAATGGTGAGTCTCCCCTGGTGCTGCGTGTTTCAGCTCCTCCCTTTGATACACAGGCGTCTGTCTCCCTTAAGGCTGCCAGTGTCGACTGATCCACATCTGGGCCTGTAGCCATTCATAAATCACTCTGAGAAAGGTGTGCTCTCCCCCACATGTCAGCGCAGTGGGGAATCCCTCTGTATAATCCATGAAACAAAAGTTCAACTTTGACCAAGAATATGCTTTTTTGGCTTGGTCTTTGGGTGTATTAAGTATTGTATGTCGCATATGAGGTGGATTTTTCTGGGTAATTTGTCCTCTTGAGATTGAGAAACACGCTACTTTGCAGAAAGGGTGCGTTTTCAGTACCTGCTGACAGACTAAGTACAGCCTACGTAGGCCACTTCTACTTAACTGTGGAAGATACTGGAGGAAAGCAGGACTGAAGGTTGAAAGAGGGTTATGAGCAGAAAAGTTTAGTTTTACAGGCTGACTGAAATCCACAGGAATATTTTTTTTTATCAAGTTTTATTATTAACTGTGAATGCTGTGTCATGCAGTTATCCAGGATATTCTAAGTTAAATCTGTCTACTCTGTACACACGTCTGTTGCATTTCTGTCCATCCTGGAGTTGAGATCCTAGCTGTTGCTCTTCCTTTTTTTCCACATTAAAGGTTTTTTCTTATCAAGGGCCCAAGGATAGAGGTTGTTATATGCAGAGTTTGTAGAGTTTGTAAATCTGTAAAAATTGACTAGACTTGATGAATGCAGATTGAAAAATGACTAACATTGTTTTTACTATTATAAAGTAACAGCCATTGGATATTGACTATAGAAATATACCCACCTTGTAGAGCATTTTCATCCTTTGGCATGAGCCATTTCTTTTGTTTCAGTTCTACTTTAACTTTCTCATCTTTTCATAATTGGTTAAATTTGAACACCTGCCTGGCCTCTTAGATGAGAAATAGCACAAACATGTCTGCATGCTCCTGTTTTATATAGATTAGAGCTGAAACAATTTGTCAATCAGCAGAAAATGTATTTAAATTCACAGGTTACAGGGAATATTTTCTGATTAACTTAGTCTTTATGAAAGTAATTTGAATCCTTTTGGGGTTTGGACTGTCTATTCTGACAGTTTATTGATCAAATAGTTTAAAGGCATCAAAATATTTGTCAAATTAATTGATAATGGATATAATTGTTAGTTGTAGCCCAAGGCAAGATGCAAGGTACCTGGATAACAACATTTTAGGGGTAATGTCAGACTAAAAGCAACATCTAGCCTGTTAGAAAATGATTTGCAAATACTAATATGATTTAATATACCTGGTTAACCCAAATTAAGAGTGTTTAATCAAAAATATTACTGATTACCTTTTTAGTCCTCATTACATTTATTTTATTTTTCTGCAAGCCAGTGGTAGTCACCTTTCTTTTCTCCTTTCCTAAGCATAGATCTATGTGTTCCTGAACATAATTAGCTGGAACTTATGTTGTTCTGTTTTGATTTTTTGTTTTTTAAGAGAATTTTCTCACATCTCCATGCAAGAGAATAGACGAGCAGAGGGAGGTACTGGGAGGCTCCACATGTTTATCTGTATCTATTTGTTGGTTGTCTGAATCTTATCCTCCCAGGAGGGAAGGGGGAAACTTCTTCAAAGAGAAAAGAGAGAGCGATCCAGCCTCGGCACAGGGGTTTGAACTTGGATTGTGGGTTGATTCCCAGCCCAATCAGCTTGTGGTTTTCACAGTCCCTGACATGCAATTTCCCCTCAGTCAACCTATTCAGACCCCCCACGTCTCTTTCTCTGACCATTTCTTTCTGTCAACTTAAACACAATAGAGTTTAGTGACAAAAATTAGCTGTGCCAGACAAAGATGTGGATACCACAAAGTCACGTGTATGATTTTATAAACCCATACTGGAGTGGATTTTTTAATCAAGAGATAAAACGAGCTGTAAGCGCTGTGTTGTTCATACAAACCTGTAATTTTTCAGACAGGACACAACTACTAGTTGGTTCATTTTCAAAGACAAGACCACATATGGCCTCTTGCGGTACATATAGCTGTTGCTATGTGTTTTTGCGAGAAGCTGACGTAAAGAAATGTCGTCTGTCTCCGACATTCCTCAGGTCAGCTGGAGAGATTAGACGACAGCTCACCCTTGCAGAGTGGTAAGCTGATATCTTAGGTTGTGGCTGAAACCCAATGTCAAGGTGAGGGGTTGTTGCCCTTTGAATTATATCATATGTTTGGTAGGGGGGAGTTGAGTCTGTTATATTCCCCTGAGGATTTGGCGTCTATCAGGTTTGTCATGTCTTTACTTTGGTGGGTCTTTGGGTTTGTGAGCTCAAAACATCACGGGTTTCCAAATAAAATCCTCAACACAAGAAATTGATAAACCAAAAGCGGGCACACAGTTATAGTTTGAGTTTCTAGAAAGTTATCCCACTGTTTTATTTGTCAGAGGTTAATGCAGCCCTCTCATGTATTACCTAAATTACTGAGCATCCGATTTTAAAACTTTTTCAGTCCATTGCAAGTTATAAAATTTTTCCTAAACCAACCAAAGATGGTCTTCTTGCTCAACATGAACCAGTTTGGAAATTTTATCATGAGTTTTATTGATATATATTGATGTTTGTTTACAATATTTTACATTTTCATACAAAATAACATGTTGGTATTTTACTTGTGTTTTAAAAAAAGAGATTTCCAGTTTTGTCGATTAGGAGATGCAGATGCACGCAAACTTGAGAGACAAAAATCTTTTTTATTATGTAGCTCATGGAATATGTTTAATCACTTCATTACAAGACTTTTATTATTCTTTAAATACTTTTGGAACAGTGTTAGTGTTGTTAAATTACCTTCTGGGTTTTTCATAGATTGCAGGGTATATATTTTATGGAAAATTGGATTCTTAGCTGTATGACATGAATATAATGGTAGCACATGAACGGCATAAGTTATGACAAAAGGTTGATGTCTGTAAGGTTAATGTTGTACAAGTATTCCAAAGCTCCACTATCCTTTTTTAAAATATAAAGTTTTATCAGTTCTGGAGCCGTCATCTTAATTGTGATGGATCAAGATAACTCCAACTTTCCTCCTGTACTCATCTTAATATCTTTGTCGTACTCCTGCCCTTTTGTTGAAGTTCGGCCTCTTCTCTTCCACTCGGGCCCCCCTCCCCAATCCCCTCTCTCCATGTCTCTCTCCTCCCTCCTCCCTTTTAAGTCGGCGAGGGGAAGTGGGGATATTGGAAAGTGAGATGGGAGAATGTTCAAACTGGAGCTTGTTTTCATTTCATGTTTAATTTCCTGACGCCTAAGCCCTTGGCTTTCCGCAGCTAACCCCTCTGACCTTTCAGAGGCGTGCAGACAAGAGCGGGCGCACACACATACACACACGCAGAAACACACACAGGATACACACACATTTACATACTATGTTATATACATAATTCAAAGGCAGTCACTAACGAATGCGTTCTAACGCGGACTCTTTCAAACACTTACTGGAACTTTTTATAAACAAACAAACAATGTCTGAAGACATATATGCCCCTTGTCATGGTTTCTGGGTACTGAGTGTGTCATGTTTCACAGACGGTTTGCTCTACGTAGCTCTGCCTTTGAACGGCAGTAGGAATGAGACCCAAGCCAAATAGTTTGGCAGAGAGATCATTCAGGGAACATTATGAAGTCAGATGTGTCCTTTGCTGCTTGTGTCTCCTATTCCCCAACTTATAAACTTTTAAGTTTGTTAGAAAGGAAGGCTAGTGGTGTCTTTGCACAAGCCGAATCAAAATTAACTCGAACCATTTTTATTATTTCTCAAAATGAACAACAGTGACCCATTATATATACAGTATGATGCCCAAAAGTATATTTACCAACTGCAAACACTTACTACTCTCGGTTATTTTATCTAGCAGACATCTGCAAGGAAGGTGGCTCAGTCCTCTTGGAGCTCAAAGTGCTTGGCGGTGATACAGTAATTGCTAAAGACGTTGACAGCAAAAGGCTGCTTACAGAGCCATTAAAGAGCTTTATTTATGCTCCAGAGCCAACAGGCAGAGAGAGAGGAAGAGGGAGAGAGGGAGGGCAGAGTGCACTACTCCAAAAGCAGCTTTGAAGTCTAGCCGTCTCACCTCATCTCCGTCATCCAGGACCATGGCGATTGATAGACTGCCTCAGCAGTCACTCGCACACAGCCTCCTCCTCCAGAAAGAGTAGGCAGTGTGGTGAAGTTCAAGTCTGAGGTTGAGAGCTAATTGTACTAAATAAACTAGTGGCAGCAGAAGTCACAGATGTGATTAGGGGAAACTGCAGCTAAATTTTTGAAGATATCCATCACCAAACTGAGGATGAAACTGTAGGACCCTGACATTGGCATTTTGGTAGAAAACATCTGTACTCTGGATTTCAATGGCTGTTCTTTTGGAGATGAAAAAGATTCTCCAGTCGCTTGCCAAGCTTCGAGTGCCCCTTGGTATTCAACAATTGGATATCCCTGGACTTTGTCTTGATAGACCTTCAGTTGAAATTGTGGGGTTTAGTCTTGATTGCGTGCATATTTAGGGTCTGATTTTTAGAAGTATGGGTCAAACCTCACAGTGACTCAACAGAGTCTGCTGTGTGCCTGTCAGATGAGGAAGTTAATTATATTCATCTGGGGAATAGATGGGTCTGTGTGAACGCAACATGAATGTACTTATTTTACTGTACCACCACAAGGACCACGCCAGGTTCTCTGTCCCTGACTATGTCTTGGACTTTGCGTGGAAATTGAAACTGGCATCTCAAATTGTTTTTTATATCCTTGCCAAATAGCTTCGATGACTTTTCTTTTTTTTTTTTTCCATGTGTTTTCCTTTCCTGCCTCCAGAGTGGTGTGGTGAAGAAGTTTGAACATGGTAGTGCTGGGGAGAAACCCCTTGGCCTCTGACCCCTCTGCAGAGCCTGCAGCATGTAAGAGCTAAGTGCAGAGTATTCCCTTAGTCCCACCCATCCTACTCTGATGTAAAACTGGCAGGCAGAAAGAGAGATGGAGAACAATAGGCCTTGCTGTCTGCTGTTCCGAACAATCTTTGTCAACATGCCAGTCTTAACTCTCCCAGCCCTCTCTCCCAGCTCCCTGAGTGATTATTAGCATGCAAACATGGATGACTGCACTCGTACGACACAGCTCAAGCTCATGGAGACCATCTTCCCAGTAAGGAGTGACAGCATCAGTCATTTCAACAAGTGCCTCAAAACAACACAAGTTTACGTTCAAGTGCTGTTTGTTTCCTCTTTCAAATCAACAATCAGCTGTTTTTGATTGTTGCCAAACCTTAACTATGTGTTCTATGTGTTGTTCTAGAGGTCATGGACAAACAACGTATTATGTTCTTTAATTTGAAGGGGTTTTTTTTTTTGTTTTTGTTTTTTTGCATGTAACCTGGTGTTATTCCCCCGTCCTCACCTGTACACGAGCCTCCGTCAAGTCTGTCCTCAGTGCCAGCTGCTCGCGGGCATAAACATCTGGGTAGTGTGTCTTCTGGAAAACTTTCTCCAGCTCCTCCAGCTGATAGCTGGTGAATGTGGTGCGATTGCGTCTCTTCTTGCCTTTGTTGCTCTCAGCCTCACTTTTGTCCAGAGGGCTGGAAAGATCAGAGCCCGGTTGCTCGTTCGGTCCCTTTATGCCGGGCTCCTTCAGGTTCAGGTAGCTGCCTTCCATTCCAGGAGGGTCGACACTCGGGGGCAACTCAGACTCTGTCAGGCTGCTGTTGTCTTTTCCTGTATGTATGAAATTAAGGAGACGGAAAGAAGCATGAAAGATTATGATCAATAGTATTTTGTTCTTTTAAAGGAGCACCCCACGAATTTTACACATGAAGTTCAGTTTACTCATCAGGAGGTGTAATACTCGCTTTATGAAAACTGTTGCATGTTTTCTGTGGCTCTGGAGGGACTGTAGTTTGAAAAAATGCCTCAGCTTGTCCTCAAGTTTTCACTTTTTATTAACAGAAAGGCTGCATTACAAACTGACAAATTGAAAGTGTGAGGTTTGAAAGAATTGGGCCTAATGAAAGCTGTGAGCTTGTTATGTTATGAGAATTTTAGGATCCAGGTCTTTTGGAGCTTGACTTTTGCTAGAAAATAAAAGTCAGGACATGTCAGCCTCTGTTTTTTCTATTTTTACTGCTCTTTAAAGTTGTGTCTTTTGTTAAACCCTAACTTTATACCTCAATTTATGTTGAGGTATAACATTAAATGACTGGAGTACCTCTTTAATTCTGTGATGTGAATTGACGACACTGCTCAAAAACTTAATAAAACAAAATGAAGATTTTAAAGTTCATATGTTACACTGTGGTTATAATAAAATACTTTTGAGCAATTTTGGTTTCCGTTTTGGCTGAAGTGCACCATTCATACAATTTTCATATTAAACATCAAAGAGCAAAAGAGCCTTCACAATTGTGGCTTCACACATAATACAAATCATTTTCTTAATGTAATAATATTATTATCAAACAAACTATTTCAACCAACTTTTAACCCTTTTTCGAGCTGAGCGCAGAGGGCCACATGCTGTGAATAATAGTCATCTAATTGTAGCTACTAATCTGTAATTAGAATATTCAGCAGAGCAATACTTTCTTTAAAATGTGTGTGAATAAAACCATGGTGCCTCACATTCAAGTCAGTGAGTGTGTCCGCTCATCAATATGTCCATCGTCCACATTAAATGACACTTACTTTAAGCTTACATCACCTCTGTAATGCTTTATTTTAAGGTTCAAAGGCCTTGTCTGCGTGCAGCAAGTCTAAAAGTGGCAGGGAGGAAATGTCCTTTTCTGTTTGAAAGGTATGTCACTACACATTGGCGTGACCTCTGACACAACCGTTGCAGCCCTCTCCCTCGCATCTCTCAATCACGCCACTTGAAATCTGAGCCACGCAAAAGCTGCGCCATCTCGACGCTGTGTATGGTGTGCTTTGTGTACGCTTACCCTACAGCCTTGCCCGTCAGATGTAAACAACATTGTGTTTGTCACCTTCAATTTTGAGAGCGCCCATTTTGTGACAGACCATGCTCTGTTCCTGTCAGTGCATGCCAGCTTTTTTGTTTCCTTTTAGGAGATGAAGAAAGCTGTCCCTTCTCCTTCAATAAACAAACAGCTGTGGGAATAAATAAGCTGAAGGGCTCTGGTTGCGGGCCAGTGAGAACAGTGTGCTCTGTCAGGCTCTCTGTTTGCCTTGCCTGCGTATGGGCACGGGGAGCGCCCCGTCCCAACTCTATAGGTCCGAAAGCAGCGCATAATGGTCTCCCCCACATAAACAGATTTAGGAGTCTTGTACAACACCAGCATTACTTTAGTCCAAATACATTTGTCTCAGAGGTAGATCAAGTTAAGGATGATTAACCTAGTAGTTACGTGCTAATGTGCGTCACTTTGCATTTTTGCTACGACTGATGTCAGTAATGGCCTACTGTCATTCCCTGAAACCCAGTGCAGTGGGCCAAAAAGAGTTGACACCTTATGGCACTAGTGACTCTGAGCCAAGCGTTTTAGTGGTTAGTTAGATGACTGAATAGCTTTAGAGTGATGAAACTAGGCGGTGGCTGTCTGCAGCATGCATGTTTGTTTTCATGGATTATTACGTCTTTGGCTAGAGTGTCTCATAATGAGATGTTACCCCCTAGAAACTGCAGCAGCCCCCCCTTCTCTCAGGCTCAGACTTGCCCCGACCGAGATGCTAATGGAACAACACAGCTTGCCCAGCTGGAGTTCATGACCTCATATTGCTGTGGCCCACCTGTCAGACCCTCTTACAGTCTCCACACAGGCAGATGTTCTGACATCACCAACCCCTCCAATGGCCTCTTATGCTCCAGCACTGTGCAATATTTTCATTCAACCCCTGGGCAGGAGCGTGGATGCAATGTTAAGAAGCAAGGCGGGTCAACTCCAGGTTCCTGTTTGGCATTTGCATCTGTGAGAAAAAATTCAATTATGCCCCTGAGCAAGGTATATATCCTTTTAGGAAGAGGGTCCAGCTGGGTGCACAGATGAGGTGATGGGAAGATGGTTGGATAGTGGGTGGAATTGTCTGAGGTTTTCAGCCTTATGTAGAACTGGTTCGCCAACATTTACAACGGCATCTGTATTAATCAGGCTAACAGTTCTACCTTCAGGGAACAGTTTGACATTTTGGGAAATGCGCTTTTTTGCGTTCCTACCAACAATTACGTGAGAGGGTCGATGCACCTTCAATGTCTGTGCAGGAAATATGAAGCTATTGCGAACAGCCAGTTAGGTTAGAATAAAGACTGGAAACAGTTTAAACAATTTACACTGGAATCCGCACTAATTAGAGCAATTCTACCTTAATCGACATCTTTTCTCTGTCTAGTATTCCAAACTCCAAACTCATCTGTCTTTTCTCTGTCATGCTAACCACACAGAATCCTTCGCCACAAACATCTTCCAATATTCCCGAATGCTGAGCTTTCTCTTCTGCACGCTGTTCTGGAGAACACTGCCATCACACACGGCTTTCTTTTGGGAGCCAAGATTCCACTGCAGTGGCTCCAGGTTTTTTTTTTTTTTTTTGGCATTCAGAGGAATGTGTTTTTTTACTGTTGTTCTCGTTTCAGTATTCATCAACGTACAGTGTATATGATCGCTCCAGATATCGCCGGCTGATCCTACAGTTTGCCGGAGTTACTCTGTGAGAAGCTGCAGACCTCTTCAGTTAGGCGAGGTCATATGTTTACTAGGGTCAGCAATTTAATCACTGCTGAAAACAGAGAGAAAACATCAAAGTGTAATTTAACTGGTTGTAAAGCAACAGGGCACCCTCTCAGTTTTTATGGAATGGGACGGGGAGGGTCAAGTGAAGCCAAATAAAAGAAACACTATAAATTAGTAACCTGGGGAAGGGTTAATGACCAAACACTAAATAGGGAAGGGAATGCTTTTAAACAGAGTGCTCTAAAATGTTCTCTCAAAACACTTAAAGCTGATAGCAGTCTGCCACAATGGCTCTCCACTTATCACACCTTTTATATGGACCAAATAAAGTGAAATATTCCATTGGCTTTGGTCGTCAACAGGTGACTATTAATTTTGCATTCCATGTCGGTTCGCAGACATGCTTTGGGCTGGATTATGTTTTTTCCCGCAGCACAGTTTAAGACCTGATGCTGACTGTTGTTTCCTCAGCGGAAGGGAGGCTCCCAGATGTTCCTGAGGAGAGATCTATGTCAGCGGCTCACGCAGGAATGCAGATTCCCTGGGAAACCCAAAAGTCTTTCTGCGAAGCCTCAGTTCCTGATAAATTGACACGATCATGACCTCACTACTGTCATACCTTGGGCCATGGCTGTCACTGTCTCATATCATAGTCCACAGAAATAGGTTGAGATTTTGTGTGGGGTTTTTTTTTTTTTTTTTTTGCAATGTCATTAATGGAGGGGAGTACACAGGTTTTCTCCTTAAGGGAAAAACTTGTACAACATCTTTATAAAATAGTATTTTGGTAAAATCTTTGGATTTAAATGGAGAGTTTTTAATTATTTGCAGTGAACTTCATGAGCCAAAATTAAAAGTACATGTTCAACGTAATGTTCCATATCGGTGCAGAGAAATTATCCACAAGCGAAGCATTAACCTCTCAAGGTCAAAATGAAGTTGACCGTTTGTTGTCGTCTGTTGAAGTTGATGTAATCACCCATCTGTAACCTCTCCCTGTCTTCTAGAAGTTCAAGATGCATTCCACTATCGCCTTTATACCGTCTAGATCACATTGAAATCACATTTTTATGAAGTGTCTTTGCCTCTTTGCAATCACAGAGCAGCATAAAGAAAATGTTTGGCGCAGGCAGTGTCACTTGATGATGATTTGGGTTACTTCCCACTCCTGAATTTTATTTTAAAAAAATATATCAAAACAAAATGAGCTGTGTCTCTCTGCTGAAAGCAAGCTGAGAAACAGGAAAGCTGATAGTCCATTGATAAGAATCGAGGGAGTTGAGGTAAAGACACGACGCCAGCCTCATTAAAGGTGCAGTTAAAAAGGCACGCCAGATGGTTAAAGTTTCCAAATCATCACTATAATCTGGCCTGCATACAGATCTCAGGTAGGCGGTGGGGAATTACCTTCCCCTGCTAGCGATGCGTCTGAAGGTAAAGGCCAAAGCGTGCTGTGTTAGCTGCACAACAGCATGAGAGAAAATCATTTTGAGTGGTGATGAGAGGAGATTTCAATCCAGCTCTTGAGAAAAACAACACCTCATGAAACACAAGTTTTCAGTTTTCAGAGTTATATGAATGTCTAAACTTTCTTTTCCTTTCATGGCAGGCAAATTGCTGTTGCTTCACCTCCTGAGTCACACATTTATATAAGCCATTACATTTTAACAAGTCAGGAATTCATCCTTTCAAGCGTTCACTCATCATATATTCTAATTTATTCTGGTTCACAGGCACATGCCGGCACGATCACAGGTGTCACTCGCATTTGCTTATTGTTAACATCTACCCAATGTGTTAGTCATCAGCACATGCATATCCTGTGACATCACTTCCCCGAGCCTTTTAACATGTACTTAGAGTACTATATTTTGACAGGATGCTTTTAAAACGCTGCCAGGATTTTTTGGAGTCTTGTTTTGGTTTTCATACGCTGATAAAAATGTTTTACATATCACAGGATGCTTCGACGTCCCACTGAAGGGAGGATGGGTTGTTTGAAAATACAAAGATTGACAGAGCTGTATTTTATAAATGTATAATTTGCTTTTAAATGGTTACTTGGTTAAAAGACAAAAACGATGAAGCACAAACAGCCTTTAGTAAGTACCAGTATTCCCACAAACACTTCCATTGTGTATCAGCAATGCAGAATCCAACCTCAGTATCAACCACAAGCCTATAAACACCATGATTTTTCAGATTTAGCTCCACTTACGTTCTCTTAAATTTATAAAGAGAGTGTAGTAATACTTTCATGTACATTTGTATTCACAAAACCTTATGGTCTCTCTGTTTCAGCTGCCAATCTGCAACAAGCATCAAAAATTGAAAATTAGTTCAAAACAAGAAAGGAAACTACACTACTACTATATGCACTGCATCTCAAAGCCATAGCGTTCAGCAAAGTACGGGCATGTAAACAGTCTCTCCCATACGTGCGCGGGTTTCCGAGAAACCCTCTCATTTCTCTAAAATCATTACCTAATCTCAATGTCCATTCTTGACTTGTTGCTTATTTATGCAAGGTATTGTTGAGGCAGGGTTATGTAAACCAGTCCCGCTTTGTCATCTCAGGGACTAATGTTTGGGGAGTATGAATAACAAGTATAGGAGCCAGTAATGCACATCTGCCTTATATTAATGCGGACCTCTCCTGCAGTGCTGACCTGCATTCCTCAGCACTCCATCAGCTCCGGGGGTTTTATTTCATTCATCGCCGTGTGAGCAGGTAGACGGCTCAATCACTGTCCTCACTGTGGGACAGTCTCACTGATTAGCATGCACTTAAATGAATTAACCTGCCAGTCCGAGGTACTACTGTGCAGAAAAACGTCGAATTGCTCTTTAAGAGACAATATTGTGTTTCGGTGAATGTGATTTTATAACTCTGGTTGGGACTATTTTTATCCCATGCGAAACAAACCGAAGCCTTTGCAAAACACTGTCCTGAGAGTTTAGAGATTAGACGGCAAAAATGTAAAAGAATAACTGAGTATGAATTTTACAATCGCTTTTTAACATCTTTTACCACAGTTAAATGATACTTAGTGGCACTGAAATAAAGGGATTTTAAAGAAATGATTTTTCAAAATGTTTGGAAGTGTCCTGAATTAAAAGTGTGAATATCATGCAGCATAAGACAAAAATATTTCACATTATGTTTCCTAATTTTAACAGAATCTATGCAGTAAATCTACACCTTCAGCTTTGCTTCTCTTTACATTCTTGTAATTGTACTATATATATACAGAGAGATTACTGCATAGCTGGTGAGACGTTTTTCGTCCTTTTTTTTTTTTTTTTTTTTTTTTGCTGTATCTTGGTGTACCCAGACACTGTTTGCATGTAACGTCCTCAGAGTGACACTCCATGTAAACACTGTTACGTTTGTAGCCCCAGTTGCCACACACAAAACTCCCTTTGGATACGAGAGGAGCTTTTGTCATCATGATGGAGATAAAGCATCAGCATTGAGCAATATATCTGCCATTGAGGACCACACATAACAACACAAGCCTGTTGACGCCTGAGGCTTTGGCAGGACCCCAGAGTATCCTCCCCAGAGCCACGATGCCTTCATCTGGCTTCAACATTTTCAATAATAACACTGCAGAGCTCTCCTCGAGGGAAGGCATGTTGCATTTAATGACGGTGTTTAAATGGCTATGTCAATGCACTTGCCAAATCAATTCACTTCAATGCCGGGTTGATCCAATCTGTTGGAGGCATTGCTCTCACACTCCCGAAAAAAGTGACAGGTCGGCCTGAGACAAAAGAGTGACTCCAGTTGTTTCTCGGGAAAACCGATTACTTTGCACTTCGTGGATGTATTTTGGCAAAGTGTGGCACTAGCTACGGCGAAAAAACAAAAAAAAAAAGAGTGATACTGCAGGCCCAGTTGTGATTGGTCCCACTGAGCAGAATTAGGGTAGTTCAGTTTCATTTGTTACACCTAATATTTAAATGTACTCTCACGCGATTAAGCGTTTAGTGTATTGACATTTGTTTTGGCCATTTTTTTTCGATCAACCTGCGTCAAATTTCAGCCTTGATCGCACGAGATGTTTTCTTCTGTGGCATCAGCATAAACATCTGGATGGGAGATATGTAGTCGCCATAGGGTCTATACTGTAAAATAAATTTACCTCCAAAATATCATTTTTAAAGTAGTTTTTTAAAGTATGTTATAATATACAAATATTATATCCACATAGTATATTAAATAAAATCCATTACTGTATTTAATGGAGCCTTTTTCGGCCATCGACCCCGTTTGACCTGTTGTCACACACAGTGGGTTGAATCCATTTCGTTTGCTCAGTAAGAGGCTTTTATCTTTTTAATTTTAAAGCTCTGCTTCTCATAAAAGGGACCGTAAACTGGATTGTTTTCTTTAAACGGCCTTAAGATACATTTGTTTAGTGCAGCGAATTGTCAGCAAGACTCCGTAAAGCTTTCTTTTAAAATTAATGATATTTGTCAGGATTTCAAGATGGTCTCTAAATGCTTACATTTGTTATTGAATCGACTGTTTTTAATTATGGTCAGCAAACGGTGAGATTCTGGTCTAACTGGGGCTGCCCTGTTGAATAAATACATATAATAATATGTTCTCTAATCCATGAAGTAGCTGTGAAGTTGCGCCAGTTGTCACTCAGTTACTCTATTTGTCATTAAAGAATCCCCTGTGCTGAAAAAAAAAGAAAAAAAAAATTGCAGTGAAAATAACGGACGTCGTGTCAGAATTGGTCTTAAAACCGTCCGGCTGTATTTCTTCATTTTTACCACCTAGAGCTTGAAGTTTCCGTTCGTGCGGGTGTGTGAGCAGACGTGCCCCGGTGACCCGTGGTCGATATTTGAATATCAGAAATTTTAAATTCCTTTCCGTGCCCACGTTTGTCAGAGACGAGGAGAGTTTTATGTAGAAAATAAGTGCAGTTGTAGGCCGGCGAGATCTGTGAAAGTGATGCTGCGGTTTACGAGGGGGATGAAGTTGTCGAATGTAGGGATGTGGTGGTAAAAGCGGAGGAGAAAAAAAAAAAAACTGTGACTTGTCGCCACAAAATGACAAACACCCATTTAAAAAAAAAAAAAAAAGCCTAAATGATCAGAATCAAATCTCAGTCAATACACACAGTCCACGTTGGTGGATGCAAGGCTTCAATTGTAGCTCACCTTGCAAACTCACTGCCTGAAAAATATTTTTTAAATTGACTCCGCGTTTGCCTTTTATCAGTTGCAGATCCAACCGGGTAGCATTTATAGTGTCTTATCCCACGCACATTTAACTGATTTTCCTACAGGCTCGGGGTATCCTACCACTGGATTTCGCTCCCATACACAAAGGAAAGTGGGATGTTTTTCGGAAAATTTTCTATTTTCCCCCGGTAGCTCTCGGTTACCTGTATCGAGGTGATAAGCCACTGCTCTATATTGTTGAATTGAAGATGAATTTATGGCAGAGACACACGGTTCTCTTCGGTCAAAGTAGAAGGAGTGCTGGCTGGTGCCCCCCCCCTCCCCTCTGCTCTTCGTGCACAGATTACTGACTTTCGGATGCTGCATTTGGCTTTACAGTAAATGTCCATCCTTGCTTGCAAAATGCCCCCCCTTGTCACACATGTCCGTTAAACCCGGGGCCAGCGTGTCGCCTCATACAGTCCCCCCCCCCCCATGCGCACTCACCGTAGCAGGGAATGAGCGTCCCGTTGTGTCCGCTGTCCGGGTGCAGCTTGCTGCCCTCGGGCGGAGTTTTGCAGTTCGGTCGCTGCATGAAGAGCTGGTATTTGCTGAAGGTGCCCTCCTCGGCGCCATCCAACGACTGGCACTCCGACTGGAAAGGGCTCCGGGACTTCTCTCCGTAAGCCTGCCCTTTACCCGGTATGAACGTGGGGCTGTATTTGGTTTCAGCGCTCGGGAAAGTCCTGAACGGGTTCGCCTGGTGATCCCTACCTTGCGCAGTAGACGTGCTATAATATGAATCCATCGATGTCATATCGCAGTATGAGACGCACGTATCTGCGTTCATACTTAAAAAGTTATATTCAAAAAAAAAAAAAAAAAAAAAAAAAAAAAAATCCACACGGTTCTTCTTTCCCTCCCCTTCTCTAGACAGCAGATATTCTCCCCAAATTCTCATGCACTGACAAACTCACACTGACGCGCTCATGCACACACACTCTCGCACTGCCGCATCTGGGACTGGTTAAAAAATGAATCAGATGTTTTCCAGAGACTGCGGATTGAACAAATGCTAAAAGCCCCCTGAAGGTTTGTCGGAGTAAAGAGAAATGCCTTGCTCAAACTGATGCCGCCTCAGCAGCCTACCAGTGTAGCTGACACACACTCACACACACACACGCACACACACAAGCGCGCACGCACGAACACACGCACACACATACAGACGCGCGGAGGGAGAGAGAGAGAGAGAGAGAGAGAGCAGTCCGACCTTCAGGCTCCACATACATCTGAAGTAGGGCCCACACCGAGCTTCAGCCTGCGCTATTATGCCGCCAGTAGAAATGGGAGGTCAAGCTCAGAAGGGGGAGAGCTTTTTTGGTAAACACGCGGGAGACACAACACATGACATTAATGTAATTAGAGGATGAATATAACGGCTTTGATTCCTGCTGTTGCGTGGCTGAAGACCTTTACCCCTCACTTTAAAAAAAAAAAACAAAAAAAACAAAAAAACAAAACAAAAAAACCCCCAAACAAAGTAGTTCTTTATTTCCAACTTTAAAGGTTCGTGGCCTTGTCTCCATCCCTGTCAGGGCAGCCACGCTGGCTTATTAATGTGTGTTGGTGGAGAATCAAACTGGTGCTTTTCCCCCCTTTCCGACGCGCAGAACGAGGATCTTAACAATGAAGTGCAAATGTAGGGATCAAGCCGGGAATTTAGAGCAACAACAGCGCACGCAGTCAGCCCACGTTAAGCTGAAATCTCGCATAAATATTTCCTCTGTGTATTTATTTATTTTTATTTTTTTTTAGAGACTTATATTGAACCGAACGACGTGGAGCGTTTGGCCAGGATCTGGTGTGAGAAGTCAGGAGTCTGCCATCGCGGATACATTCACTTACAGTGATGGCGAATTGGAGCCCATCATCGCAAACAACTCTCAGCCCTTCCATTTGAAAACCGGCTACTTCTTAATATTAAATTCATTATAAACCATTAAGCCTGTGAGGCTCATTGGAATACTTGACGCCACGCCAACAATTAGCCCTTTCTTGGCTATAAAAATCTGAATTAAAGCGGTTAAAGCGCACTTTAAGGAAACAAGATGGGCCTTTATGCCAGTTAATAGTCACACAGGATAAGCTTGAATAACAGCAGTTTGAATCAATAAGGAAAAATATATCATTCTAATCTGACCCAACAAAGTTTCTGATTAGTATACAAGGCAATATTTTTATAAGTGTAGCCTATAATAAATCTTAGTTTAATAATTAAGAACCAAATACTATTATAATTAATAATAATAATAATAATAATATCATAGTTGTTGGTGTTGTTGTAAGTTTCCATGCCTGATTTTTATTTTAAAGGAATGACTCGAATAGCGTCTGAACCTCGGCTGTCAGGATGAACGCCGATCCTCCCTCTTTCCCTCTGTCTGTCTTTCTTTCTTTCCGTCACAATCAACGGATTAAGAATAACTCGTGTCTTGCTGCCATTACACAACATGATATCGGCCACATCTGCAGTCCAGCTCATCCAGGAGGAGAATTCGTTTCGTCTCTTAAAAATAGCCTTAAAAGACGATACAACCACAAACGACTCAAATCGTCAGCTCTGGCTGGTTTTCTGACTCCGAATCCAAAGGCCCTCCCCAAAAACAATAACCTTCTAGCATCTAATAAGTTTCTTGCTGTTAGGAGGTCACATTATGAAATTTGACAATTTAATTGCCCAGTAAAAAATATATAAATATAAAATATATATATATTTATATATATATTTGTGTGTGTATATATATATATATATATATATATATATATATACACATAGGTATACAGGTATTGGTTAATTCGACTTTTGACTGCTCTTCATTGGTTTATTAGTAAATGTGTCCTGTAAAGAGCTATTTCCAAACCAACCTAATGAGTTTAACTTCGGCCGCACACCACAACGTTTGTTCACTTATTTCTTTCTTTCTTATGTTGCCTCTTTTAAGACGGGGACAAATGAAACCTCAGTCCTCAGGTTATTGCGGGTGTTTTGTTTTTTGTTTTTTCGCCTTCAGTGCCGCAGTTTATCTCCGTCGATTTTTGTGATTTCATGTCTGTGATGAAAAAGTCCCGAGAGCAGCTCTTTCTCCAGTGATAAACAAGCATCTGAAAGCTCTTTGACTGCGTGTATCTGCATGTCAGTATCATTATCAACTATATGTGGTTGACACAAAAAAATAGACGAGAAAAATGTCAGCTCTTTATTTGAACACCGATTTCTTCTACAATCTTTACTTAATTTGGACATTTTATACTGTTTTCAAAGGACTTTAGTGTATCATCTATATTTGTTTGCTAAAACAGCAAATCACTGTTGCCTTTGACTTCTAAATAATCTCTTAGTCTTGAGAGGTTTATTCTGATTTTTGTCAGCATTGAAATGAAAACAGGTTTCATAATTTTGCCATAAACATCTAGTTTAGAAATATAGAGATTTATTTGCAGTTCATTGAGGTATTACTTGTATGCACAAAGTAGTGTGGGCATGTAAAAAAAAAAAAAAGAGAGAAACACATGCACGTACACACACACAAACATTTGCACATGCCTGATTTTTGTGTCCTTATGAGAACAATACAAAGTAAAGAGGAGCCTATGATGGAAGATAAATGGAGGGTGAATGTTTGGTTACATCTCTTTTATGTTTCCAATTTTGTTTTCTTTTTTAAATTTTTTTAGCTCAGCACTGTCCTGGGAGAAAAAGCTGATGCAGAATTTCGAGATAAAAGTGTCCTAGTAAAGAAACTAGAAATGAGAAATTCACGTTTGTCACACAGCTAAACAAACAGCATTGGCAGTCTCCTACTTTGAGTGCAGCGTATATGCAAGCCTCCCTTAATATAAACCATTCCCCTGCCGCAGGCTAAAGTCTCAGCTGTCACAGATATACATCACTCAAGCGTGGCATTCTCTCTAAAAGGTTTCCACTAAACGGTGACTAGTCTGTTTAACTTCCAGCGGGAACCATGTCCAGGTATTCTCTGCTGAGGGGACGGGCTCTGCACTGATGCAGCAGCTCAGAGCCTCTGGGGTTTATATTGGCACTGGCCTTCTGTGTATCAGCAGCAGGGTCCCCGAAAACCCGTCTGACTGCCGGTTTTCTTGTGTGGGAGGCGTGGCAGTGCGAGTAATGGTTAGACTTCATGTCTCAGCAATGCCATGCTCAGTTTGGCTGTGGGAAAAGGCCTGGGCATGGCTGATAGGAAACACATCCTACATCACGGCCAACGTTTTGTTGCTATGCTTCATGGCGACCTTTTTTTTCAGCATACCGATGATGTGTCTCACAGGGCTGTTCATGTATGGAAACTTCATGGCATGATGACAATCAAAGTCCTTAGCAGTCTGTGTACAATTTTAATTTGGTCGTCCGGATGCTCTCGTGTCATTCATCAACAACACACTTGAGACTGGAGTTGAACTTGAACCTGTTTCCTGTAATCCCTTGCTCACTCAAAGATGGGAATTTTACCTAATTAGAGGAATTGAGGGAATTCATTAGCCAGCAGGGCCTCCACAGCTGGGACTGTCACACCACGGCTGCAGATTAAAATCCCACAGTGTCTTGCTTTCATTTGTCCTGCTGTCTATTTTAGGGGTGACATTTCTCTGTGGCTGCAGTCATCCCTTTTGCGACATAGTCCTTTGTCTTCTGTTTCTGCAGGTTATATACGAGTCACCCTTCGCTCGGAAATGTGTATGTTTTGTTTTTTTTAATTATTGCTTCACTTGGATGTTTTACCTTAACTGTGCAGACCGATGTACAGTACTGTGCAAAAGTTTTAGTCGATAAAAGTAAAGAGAGGATACTTTCAAAAATAATGTCATAAATTGTTTCTACTTATCATGTGGCTTCAGTAAAACAGAAGAAATCTAAATAAAATCAATATTTGGTGTGACCATCCTTGGTCTTTAAAACAGCCCCAGTTCTCAGTTGTTCCAAGCGTCTTGGAGAACTTGCCGCAGTTCCTCTGTGCATTGAGCCTGTCTCAGTGTCTCCTGTCTCTTCATGTAGTCCCAGACTGACTCCATGATGTTGAGATCAGGGCTCTGTGGGGGCCAGACCATCTGTTGCGGGACTCCTTGTTCTCGTTGTTGAAGATGGTTCTTTATGACTCTGGCTGTATGTTTGGGGTCGTGGTCCTGCTGCAGAATGAATTGGGACCCATCGGACGCCTCCCTTATGGTACTGGTCGATGGATAAGAATCTAAACATCCAAAGTGCCCAGAACATTGGGACAGTACTGCATGTGCAGAGTTTGAAGGCTGTTTTCAAATTCATCTGCTGAAGAGGAGAAAGTTTCTCTGTCCTCACCTTACATCTGAGTTTAAAACGCACATGTGCAAGCATGATTTTGTCACAATACAACTCGTTCGGAAGCCATTCCCTGTCCAGTGTGGAAACCTGAAAGCTCTGCATATACTGAATGGACAACACAGGGATGTAAGAGTCATCTTGTGCCCAGAGGTTAAACTTTTGTAAAGAAAAATATTTGCATATTCATAGAGACTTTTTTTTTTCAATGAGGGGGAAGGAGTTGATGCAATTTTAAGAATTCTTGACAAGGAAACTGAACTTTTGTTATGTGGAAAAACCATATCAGACACAAATTATTACAGCTGGGTAACTTTAATGCCGCTATGCTTGAAGAATTTAAAACACAAGGATATGACTGCTGTAACGGATTGCTACAGCACTTGGTTCTCATTTATCCAAGGGGGAAGTGTTGGATTTGTTGAGTCTTTTGTTCGTGTCACTTCACAGGTAGATGAGAAGAACAGAATATGAGTTAAGTTCTCGTGTTAATAAGATGAGGATAGGTTGCACCACAGTTACATCTCCGGTCACAGCTTGTGAATTGCTTTTCTCTGTCCACAAAACTGTTGCCGTTGCAACAAGATGATGAGCCTTGGTGATGTTGCCCCCGTATTTATCTGCATGTTGTACAAATAGACAATCTTTCAAACCCCATACATTTGTTGAACATTGCTCCAGTCACAATCATTTCCACATATTTCTATATACTGCTTTGGTGTCCAGGAAACACACCCTCAGCTGCTGTTCCCTGCTGAGATTCATACAGGCAGATTATTACTAGAAGGGGGTATCTCCATCTTTGACAAACGGCACACACCACACCCTCTGTGTGTGTGTCCGTGTGTGTGTGTGTGTGTGTGTGTGTGTGTGTGTGTGTGTGTGTGTGTGTGTGTGTGTGTGTGTGTGTGTGTGTGTGTGTGTGTGTCTGTGTGTGAGAGAGAGAGAGAGAGTGAGAAAGAGAGAGCAAAAGAGACACCAGATTTCTATGTGTAGCTTTAAATTGGTTTCACATGAGCCGGGCACACACTGCATCAGCAGATTCTCTGATCAAATTAAGCAGAGATGAGCGGAGAGAAAAAAGAGGCAGCGGTTGTACTGATGTATAATTCAATAAATTGGACCAAGCAGGGACAGACAGAGGGGATGCTGTGCTCCCTTCACCTCTCAGCTCTATATCTGGTTTAGGTATGGATAGTTAACCCGTGAATGAGAGACACACAGGAAGACACCTCCATCCCTCATCGCTGCAACAGCCGACACAGAATATAAATACATGAGGAAGGATGTAGAGAGGAATAATGTTGTTAATTTCAGTTTATTTACATATGTTTTTTTTTTCCGTAATGTATACATAATGCAGCTGAAATGATTAGTTAATTAATCAATTAGTTGATCAACAGAAAATTAATTAGCAACATTTTTAATAATTAATTAATCACTTTAGTCCATTTTAAAGCAAAAGTGCCAACATTCTCTATTTCCAGCCTCCCAGTTGTGGGGGTTTCCTGCTTTTCTTTGTCTTATGTGATGATAAACTGAATATCTTAAGGTTTTGGACTGTTGGTCGGCCCCAAACAAGCAATCTGAAGACATCAGCATGGGTTTGAGGAATTTGTTACGGGAATGTTTCTGTATTTTTTGGACATTTCATTGATCAAACAATTAATTGATCACTTGGGTGAACATTCTTGAGATAAATCAATAATGAAAATGCATACACTACATTGTTATAACTGTAGTGGCAGGCGAATTTGGATTGTCTTTTATTAAAAAAAGAAAACAATTAATGCATTTTGGAAAGGGTTTAGGTTTTTGTGGTGGTAGTTTATCCTCCCGTATTATTCGCTTGCTGAAATTTGTAATGAACCATTTCTTCAGCTCTGCATTGCTAGGTGCCTTGGGATCAAGGTCAGGATTAATCATTACTGCTGCTTTTCATTCATAATGTAGGTCCTAAATGATTAGTTCATTAATTGATGCCGCTGCAACGTGATGATATGCTGTTGTTCCTTGTCATGTATGACAGTAAACTGAATATTTTTGGGTTTTACTGTCGGTCAGACAAAACAAGACATTTGAAGACGTCACTAAGGGCTGTGGGATTTATAATGGGCACTTTTGCCTGTTTTCTGACATTTTATTTGCAAGATGGTTACACATTCAATTCAGAAAATAATTGTCAGCTGCAGCCTTAAATCACAATTGCAACTTTAGATTTTGCATTTTTAAAAAGAAGCAATTAACTCATTTTGAAAAGAGCTTGTTTTGTGGCAGTGGTTTATCATTTTGAAGTGCTCTGTTGAAATTTAACTGTTGAACTTTACATTAACGGAAGGTTTAGCATCAAGGTTAGGATACTGATACTGAATTAATTGTTTCAGTTATTTTTCGAGATAAAATGCCAAACATTCACTGCTTCCAGCTGCTCAGAAGTGACGATTTGCTGCTTTTCTTTGTCATATACGATAATTAACTGAATGTTTTTGAGTTTTAAAATGTTGGTCGGACAAAAAAAGCAATTCGAAAAGATATCACCTTGTGCTCTCGGCAATTATATAGGTAATTTTCCTCTATTTTCTGACATTTTATAGACAAAACAATTCATCAGTTAATCAAGAACCAAAATCAACGTAAAGTTTTTCAAATTACAGTTCTGTAAGAAAATAATCTGCAGATTAATTGTAATGAAAATAATTAAATGCGGTTTTATCATTGTTACGGAAACAAAGACAGAGAATTGGATTAAGGTAGATCAAACCAGATTCACTGTCTCCCTGAGATGTAACGTTGATCTACGTGCAAGAGAAAAAGAGAAAACATTTCAGTACAAAGAAACAACAAGGCGATCAAATCTAGGCTTATATCACCTGAGTGGAACATATAATTAATGCATCTTACAAACAGATTGTGCTAACAATAGATCAAACATCGTAGATTTTGAAGCTTGAATGTGGAATATATTCATTATTCCACAGTGTTAATATATTCATGGAGGTGCCTCGCTCTAATAGTGTAAAAACTGAAGCAGCATTCATGATTGTTCAAACACAGGACATGTGGAAGAGTTCAGAGGACGAGGTTTAACAGTTGTGGACACATGCTGCAAATATCAACAGAGATCAGAGATCTCACACACACACACACACAAGCACCACACACACACACGCACACGCACACGCACACACACACATGTACACACAATAGTAATGTATTCCAAGGGAAGAAACATCTCTGTGCTGGTGTTAAATGTTTTTATATTGAGCACTAGTTGTTGACAGCTAGAGGGCATCTTTGGTGTGAGCTTGTAGAAGTTCAGTCGCTGCAAACAAACACGGGAAATAATGAAGATAATGAGTCTCTCTGTTAATGTTTTGCAAATTGACTGCAGACAGAAATTTTGCCATGTGCCAAGCATTCTGAAAAGATTACACTAATATCCTGTAATTTTGATGGTAGCTTTAATATTGCTGGAAAAAGCCAGATGTTCTTTGTTCCTAAATCATCATGAAAAGCAACAACGAAGGCACCATACACCACAATTTTATAATTCTACTACTGAAATGATTGTATTCTAATATCTTCCTCCTCTTGCTATTAGTCAAATGCAATTGCAAACTATTTCTAGACACATATTTCCCAGTGGTTTTTCGCTGCTGCAATGCACCTCCTGAGAAATTACATACAAGACTTAAATTCAAGGCCAGCCTAATTCAAATCAAATGCTCTCAGGTTGAAAATAGCACTTGTTGCATTTCCACGTACTTATGTTTATTGTTTACCCTACAACTAATTTAGAATAACTACTCTTGAACAAACAGACCATATTTTGTCTTTTTTCAACAAGTCCAAATTACCTGGAGTATTGATTAAACTTCAAACTCATGAACTTCAGATCATGATAAAATAAGCTGCCGACGATGGCAGGCCTTTCTGTGGGTATCTGTGTACTGAAGTCCAAATTATCATAATTGAGCCTAACAAGAGTATCTATTTGGTGCACATGTTGGTCCAGTATTTCTGCAGGGAAAATGGCTGAGTTCATTTAATTAGACATAACACGGCTTGCATTGTATCTAAACAGTGTAATTGCTCAGTTACATTTAACTTGGTTTTGTGGAGGCATACGGCTAAATAAATAAATAATTAAGCTTTGAATTACACTCCAACCTGAGCTTTAGTTTCTCCTACTCACAATATGCTCGTGGGCAGTATATGTTAGTCATCTGTGTTCAAAATATATCTTCATAGATGTTTTAAATATAGCATGTGAATCTACGTATATTAGCCACTGCGGTCATCTCAAGACCACGAAAGATAATAGCCAAAAATACTGCAACGTTATTGTTTTACCCAGGTCTCCTCTATCTGCCCGTTTGATACAGTTTTAGTATGTGTTTGGATTGTAACAGAACACCATGTGTGTGCTGACCCAGCCTGATCTTCCCACAGCAGTGTCTGGACCAGGCGATGCGATGTGCACAGAGACGCAGGACCAAAACAAAACAAACGGGTCTGAGGGAACATGTCTGTCGATCAAGGGTTCAGCGCAGCCACACAGGGCTCAAGGAGAACTCCTATCTAGATGGGGAAAGAGCCACATTCCCCTGAAATGAGCTTCTCTGGGATGAAAGCCTTGTGTGAGCTCCCCAGATGACCCACGACCCCGTCTGTATTTGTGCAGGGGGAGCCCTGATCCTGGGTTCTCTGCCTCCCTACCAGGATCCTGGGGAGTCGGGTTGGGGTGGCCAGACAAGCCCACCACTCTGCCCTCGGGTGTTTTGCTTTTGGGGTAAAGAGAGACCCTCAGATGAGCCGGCACTGTCACAGCAGTAACCTTTCACCCCAGGAGTTTCAGAGGTGGGCCATAGGAGGCTGTTCCTCGTGTACTATGCTATCCCGTGTCAGAGTTTGCAACACACTAATATTTCAGCAAACCTTCAGATCTGTTGTGAGTGTTTTACTTCAAAACACAGTTTGAGATTTTAATATTGGCCGAAAATAATATAGTATGTGAGTTCACACTGCAGTCATGTGATTTTAGCATATTGCACAGGCAGCATGATGTCCACATTTTACTTGCCAGTAGCTGAGAAGATCCTGGCAATCAGCGATCTGGAGTCCAGCTCCAGAAAATCGGATCTCTGTGAGGAGGCAAGGAGAGATGCTGTCATCAGAAACCTGTTTGCTCCTTTTATCTCAGCCAGCGATGGAGCCCTGACATGATCACACCAAACGGGCTCTGATAACTCGCTCAAGGGATGAGGAGAGAGAGATGCGGGTTCACAGGTCAGCAGAAATCAATTTATACGCAAACCTGATGGAGATATACAACAATAGTGGGGGGTGCTCAAAGTTCAACAGCAGCAGTGCGCAATGTGTAGATTTTAGGTGCGAGCCCCATCCATATGCAGCTACGATGACTAACCTCTGCCCTACCCCTTAGGCTTTGCAGGATGTCAGAGTCAGCCCCAAACACACCCAATTACAAACAAACACAGATCTCCCAAATTCCACTTTCACTTGAAACAGTTGGCTGACCCCCCTTTCCCCTCTGTTCAGGTTACCTCTACCCACTCTCACCCTCGGGCCAACGTTAATCCAATATGTTGAGGGTGAACAGGAAGACACTGTGATCGACTGGTTGACTAACCCAGCCTCCTTTTCATCCCCCCACCAGCCTGCGTATGCTCAAGGAGGGGCACGAGGACAGAGTGCATCTTGACCCGATCATTATCGTTACCCACTCCAGGTCCCCTACACTTCCTTCCAGATCTGCTACAAGATAGTTGGACGTGAAGTTTTCCCCTCATAATCACTTCTATATCTTTCCCTGTGACTGTTTTGTTCAGCAGTGTTTCTCCTACGTATTCATCAAAAAGTTGCAAAGTACAACCATAAAATGAGTCATGATAGAGAAAATTTGAAATTAAGATTTCAATTTCCATCTTTAACTATAACACCTCATATTATTCATAGTTTTTCCATGATGTAAAGTACCTTAAATACCCAAGTAACAATGAAACAAAAGCACACAGGGGAAGTGGTTTATGAAATAAAATGCAGACTGTTATTCATTATGACAATAAAACAAGTCTAAGAGTTTACAGTCATGATAGCAGCTCTGTGAGGCTGTACTTAGCAACAGTGGTGCTTTGAGTTAAATGACAATTTCAGCGTGCTTACATGCTCACAATGACAATGATGAAGAAAAAAAAAAACAACTCAACAACACTTGCTGAGTAACTGGAAGAATCTTCTTTATCTTAACAATGCGTTTTGGTGCAGGGCCTTCAACAGGGTGATTTGCAGAATGTGTAGAAAACACAGCCTATATATATATACTCTACAAGAAGGCTTAATCCTTATCAGTTATCCAATGAGAGCTAAACACATTGATGGACAGCCTCCAAAGGATGCTTAACCTCCAGCACAGAAACTTCAAATTTAAAAGTACTGAATAAAACATGAGCAGCAAAAAACATCTCACAGTCACAAAATGCCATCACAAAAATAAGATGTGGTTAAGGTGAATGTTTGAAACTGCTAATACAATTAAAAACAACTAAAACCTTTATAAAATCTTTGTAAAAGTGATTATAAAACTCTCTCTTCCTCTTGGATGTAAGTTCCTCCAGCTGTAGCCAATCCATAAAGACACTTGTCTTCCATAATGAAAATGTTAACATGCTGATAATTTTCAGGTGTAATGTTTACCATGTTCACCATCTTATCTTAGCATGTTAGTATGCTAACTTTTACTAATTAGTACTAAATACAGAGTACAGGTGAGGCTGATGGGAATGCCATTGGTTTTGCAGGTATTTGGCCATTAACTGAAGTATTGAACAAATGAAGAAGTTGACGATGGCACTAGATGAAAAAGTCAGGAGCTCACCAAAGTTCTTGCTATTCATCCTGAGGGGGACATGAAATTGTGTACCAAATTTCATGGCAATCCATTCAGTAGTTGTTCATATATTTCAGTCTGTATCAAAGTAATGGAGAGAAATACTGACATTGCCTTTCCTACAGCCATGTCACTTGCATGGCTAAACAGGAGATGTGGGACTTTTTTTCTAAAGAGAATTGGATGGCTTGCTGTGCTTCTGCCTGGCCGGTATGATGGACTGCCCTTGTGTACTTCTAGTAGGTAGAGATGAAGCCGAAAAGTCACCAGGTGATCATCATTGTTTCACATGGTCAGTTGCTTTTGCACACCTGAGGGTTGGACCCACAACATTTTGGGATGTTTATGTTTCAGACAGCAAACTTTCATTCAGCTGCTTCCCTTGTTTTTGCCTCTTTGCTCAAACTCTATTTCTCCTCTCCTTTTCCGTCTGTGAAGAAACAAACATTCCTCCACTCATGCCATTTTTATTATCTCTGTCTGTTTTCCTTTGTCGCTCCATCGCTCAAATTCTTTCTCCCGCATCTGGTGCCAGAGTTTGGCGTTTTTGAATGCTCAGCGTCCTAGCAGGCAAAATCCGGATTTGGTTTTTCTGGTTGCACCATAAAATATCCTGACGAAGTGACATTCCCATTAATGCTTTTGGTTGGCTGTGCAGCTGAGCACTAAGCTCCCAACTGCAGTCATATAAGAGGCTACATTTTCCCACTAAACATGTCCGTCATGAGGCAGCAAAAGATGAAAATCCAGAAAGTTTCTCTTTGTAAACCAATCTTATCTGTTTTACTTTTTTTGCTGCTTGTCATCTATAACTGAGCAATAACAATGGCATTAACTACAATTTCTGTAATTTTAACACTCTTATGATTTGTAATCCTTCTTAATAGAGAATGACTCTTCACCTGCTGTTTGTTAATGGTGGTACTGCATTCAGATAAATCACATGGTTCCTGAGCATCTCAGACTCCCAGGTTGTCACTGACCCAAAAGACAAAGTAGCATCCGAGAGACAAACAGAGCTGTACTCATCCTGCTAATTGTCAGGAATGTCCTTATTGAGACAAGAAAGAATCTCATTCACATGGCGCTTAATCAGAGTCATGCTCCCTGCACTTAATTTTGGAGGAAACTTGTTGAACAACTGCCTTGTCCTCTTTCGAAATGGCTGCAGGGACTCAGTGTCTGACACACCCCTGCAGAACAACCACAGGGCAGCCTCGCCCATCTCACCATCTCTATAATGCCACATCCATTCGCTGCCACTTCAACGTGTCACCTTTTACTCTTGTCTAGTGTTGCCTTGATTTTTCTGTTTTGTCATGATGTGAACTTCAGGAAAAACACTAAAAGAGAAGTTACAGATCTCACAGCATAAGTTAATCAGGGTCGTGTTAGGGTTGAAACCAAGGGCACATGTTGGCAAACAGATTCAAACGGCTCTAGTGACTATCTTTGAAGGCCAGAGCCACACAACTACAGCTCTATGCAGTTTGTAATATTTAAAAAAGCCATTAGCCATTAGTTATTACGATACATCCTCTGGGGACCATGAATGTCTGTAAAGAAATTTCTCGGCAGTCCATCTAAAGTTGTTGAGATCATTTCCATCTGGAGCAAAGTGGTGAACTGACCTAGGATCGCGCTTCTAGTTAGCATGGCTCAAAAATTGTAACTACCATAACGTTAAACCTGCATAAATCTTATCTCTTTATTTATTTGGCTATCTGGGGGCCGCACAGCAAACTGTAAACACAATATTAACATAATTTTATCACTGTGTAAAGTTGGTACGCTGAACATGTTAGCAAACATTTGCTAGTTACATATTTGGCATACATCGAGCCATAACAACATTGATTTGTAGTTGGGTTTCTTTGCACCTTGCTAATGTAAGTCCAATTTTCTTTTAGCTCTGTTTTTGGACTCCAACAACTCCTGAGGGAAAAATCTGGCTATCTGGCTGCTAAATGCTCCACTGTTTTCACCAGCTAGTCGCTAATTTGTTTGTCTGTTGTTTGTTGCTTTGCAAGTGGTGTACAGTGGGATAATCAGAGCTTTTTTTGCTGAAAACAGCTGCCCTTTGTTGTCAAAAATGATGCTATGAGAGCGGTGAAACTGAACCGGAACGGTACTGTTGTGAGTCGTAAAACCAACACAACGACTTGGAAGATGCTAACGTGCTCTGTGTAACTGAGGGAAACGATGGAGTCAAGTGATTCTCTGTGCTTATCACTACAAGAGACTTTCATATTACACAGTCATTTTATTTATTGTTAACATAAAAATTTTGATTAGTGCAGCTTTAAAAAGAAGGCCAATTTATGGTTGGTGGCAAAAAGTGTTAGCTTAATACAGTTTAATACAATTTGTATTAAATTCTTGTTATTTGAGATTTAGTGTATTTATTGTGATTTGGTGACTTTCATGTTTCTTTGCATATTTCCTGCGTACAGTAAATACTTTTATTGCTGAAATACTGCTGTTTTAATATGAATTTCAGATACAGAGACCCTTAAATTTACAAGCTCACTTAACAAAAAGATCTGATGCCAGGCACTGAGAATCATTTTGTGAATGTTAAACGCTTTGCAGTACGAATAATGTAGTTATTATTGGAATAAAGAAGTTCATTCTTTATTGAACAAGAGAATGGCTGTATTAGATATTACAACTGACTATGTCAGTCTTAAGTAGGATGTTGATATGTGAGCATCAATTTCAACCCATTTTGCTGATACAAACACATTGCATGTGATACTGTCTTAACTGTGATTTGTGGGTTCAGATGTGATCTGAGTCAGCTGCAGTAGTCATCACTGCATCCAGGAGTCTGTAACAATTATGGTAACAAAGCTTTACAACATATAACTTTAGAATAGGGCCTCTGGCTGCCCCGCAGGCCTCTGCTCTAACTATTGTGCACCAGGGTATTACTGTAAATCTATGGGCCTTTTTGGCACAAGCCAGGAGGGTGTAGTCTATCTCAATATGACAGTTGGCAAGTGGGCTGACCAAACATTAAAGACACATGTTGGATGATGCACTTGTCTACCAACACATTTGCCAAGATTGCTTCCACAAGTTAGCTCCTCAAATGGTTGCGAGAATTTTCTGACATTTCTACCATCCTGGATTTAACATGAATTTAAAATTTCTTTCATTTTTTTTTAACCAGCTTTGACTTTCTAATCCCACTGAGGGCTCGTGTCCCTTTGGTTTAGTAATGAGCCATATTTTACAGACTTTGATTTACTCTGAGAATTAGCAGACTTGAAGTAATTTATGGAACTATTTCACTGCATCATGGTAAAGCTATGGAGCAAACAATTTTCATTCTCTTTATTATAATGCCAGCCTTATCTTGCCAAATTTGCATGAGCTGCGGCCGATTGACAGTAAACAGCTGTGTGAATTGGGGGCTAATGGGTCCACATGCCGGGGTAATATTTCAGGCTGGGATATGTTGTGTCACAATTCAGAATAATTTCACAATCTTGTATCACTGATGTTTTTTTTAATTTGAAGCTTCTTTCAATTTTTGAAAACAGTCAAGTTGATGTGCTTGGCCTATCAGAGTTGGCTGAAGGCAAACATCCCTGAAACTTGATATATCACAACAAATGGATTTGTGGAAATTCTGCTCACAGACAATAATAATTGGGATGTTTTTGTGTGGTTGATCCCAGTCTAAAGATAGTGAGTCACATGGCAAACACAAGACATGCCAAGCCTGAGCACTAGACCTGTAAACTGCGTGGTTCCTGAAATTACTGGGCTATACAATTAGAGTGGAGGGGTCCACACAAGGGTGCTGGCAAGAGGCTGATCAGGCTTCGTGATTTAGCCTGAAAGGTAGCAGCGAAGATGGAAGGTCACAAACAAAGGCTCCACTCACCGCTGCTCTTTTGCTTTACACCTCAAAGTCACGCGCATTGCCCTTCGATTGCTTATTGAATTACATCTAGTTACCCAATTAGAGTCACATGGAGGAGCAGCATACGTTGTCTCAAGCAAGCCACTGGATGCTGGATAAGGGGCGCTGTGTTGTTGTTCGTGGGAAGTTTCAAAACAAGATGTCTGAAATGTTAGCACTATGACAGGCGTCTCATTCGCTGGCTGCAATCGGTTTTGTTTGACGACAGCTTAGGAAAGTGCCATCATGAGCTCAAACGTTGGCATTTTTCTGCAACTTCATACCAGTAATACAAAAACTTAGTTCATATAATATAAATTGACATGGTGAGATGATTACATATTTCTTTAATTTATAAAACATTTGCCAAAATGTCTTTCATTTAGACAATTATTCAAATTTATTTTTTAAAGTTGAAATAGATCTTCTGCCGATGTGCTATTTTCAGGTTTCCTAAGAAACAGTTTACAAAGAATGATGTGAAGGAAAGTATCCTGTGGATGAAAACATTGGCGATGAAAGTGGTCGAACTAGAACTACGAGACTCATTCAGCCTACACCTAACTCAGTACAAAAATGGTGTCCATTGTGTCTGGGCTAAAACTACAGAAAACCCTGTCTACTGTCTGCTAAGAACAAGAAGATGAGGTGACACTGAGCAAGTGCATAGCAACACTAAATCCTTGAAGAAAGTGAAAATAATGTGGTGTCTACTGGATCATGTTTCTGTCGTAAGATATAGATCACAAGTATCAGACGTAGGCATAAACAGCATGAATCTATGGATTCCTCCCAGTGTCAGCAGTATCGGTTGCAATAATAATTAAGCACAATGCTTCTCAGCATCTTGTTGAACCCATTTCACAGAGAGTTCTGTCCGTTTTGAAATTAACAGGTTCCCTGTTATGATCTACGGTATAAACTTACATGTACTGAGTAGTACATGTAAGAGAGTATGAGAAAGCATAGTTATGAGAAAGACATTCAAATAAATGTGTTTGTTTACATTAAGGCTCAATTTAAAGAGTATTTTCATTATTGTTTTCTGTTAATCAATTAATTATTTAGTCTATAGAATATCAAAAAATTGTGAAAAATACCCATTGCAGTTTACCATAGCACAAGTTGACATATTCATATTGCTTTCTTTGTCCAACCGAAGTTGCAAACCCAAAATATTCTTTTTGCTCTCGTAGAAAACAAGACAAAACAGGAAATCACGAAACAGGAATCAGTGAATTTCGGTCATGCTTGCTTGAACATTACTAAAAGACAAAATGATCAAAACTAGTCAAAAATGTTTTTGTTGGTCAACGAACTGATTAATCGACCAATTATTTAAACTGTAGTTTACATTATTAAATGCTATTTTGGGCATTTTTTGCATATATCCAAGAATCGTAAAACATTATGAAGCATGTAAAAGTACTTTTCCTGTTGAATTATGAGCAGGATCTGGTAGGACCATGTATCTGTATTTATTTTCAAATGTTAAATTTGCAACTATGTAAATTATTCAATGTTTGGGAGAAATGGCTAATTTATTGGCACAGTTCTCCATGAATGTCTAAGACCTTATGCAGGGTCACTTCTGAGCTTTTTAAAATCTACACAAGTTCCATGTGGAGATCTACTGTGGCTGCAGCCGGTTGTGTGTTGAGAGGCTGCAGTGAGTGAGGAGGAAATGGGGTCTGGCATGTTGACTCAGGAGTAAATCCCCCTGGACTTCTCAAAAGGCTGCTATTAGAGTTTAATCACCCTGCGATCCTGGACACACTCTGAAGCTGAGAGGGATGACTGATGAGCAAGCAGCATACAAACTGTAAGCATCAACTCATCCAGAAGGTGCAATCAACACTTTGGATGGATGAGTGCAATCCAATGATGAGGAAACAGAATAAGCTTTGAAAAAGTAATGTTAAACTCTTCTTTCCACTTTCACGCCTCTTATTTGATTAAAAACTGGCTCTCGCTTGCTTTTGAACAATTGGTTTGTGCCACCAAATTACACTTGTAAATGATACTTGAATGGCCAGTGCAAGTTATTTGTTATCCGAGTAATATTTTATTGCCTCGAATTTCTCAAGGCCTTTGCCACAGTGTTCTCAGTTTCTCATCAAGTGAGGCTCTTAGTTTTCATTATGCACAGCTTATTTTTAGACAAAGGACCCATTCTGTTGTCTGCAAAAGCAAAAGGCAGAGCACCAGTGAATTGTTTCAAGGAAATTTGCATAATGCTTAGTGACTTACTCTCTGTTTTAAGCCGAATTTTTTCCAGACGTGGCTGAGCTACCAGAGAAAAGAGAAAAGAACAAGTTGGGAGAGAAATGGACTATCAAAGGAAGGAACAGAGCTTTCATGTTAGGACACTTTGATTGTGTTACAGATTGGTTCCAGGTGAGGCAACTATGAAAGAGAGGAAATCCACGGGAAGAGAGAAATCCTTAACCAAGGATGGCATTGCTAGGATTTAAGCATTAAGAGAAGATTTAGACTAGCAGGTGTAGAGAATCGATGAGGCTCATCTTATTGTGGTGGGTGGCATCACCATGGTGTACTTAAGCAGTTTTGGATAGTGCCTTTGTTTGATCATAGACAATGGACAATGGATACAACTGGCAACATCTCGACCAGCTACAAGAAAATTGTACTACTTCCTCTACTTAAGCAAAATTTTGAATGCAGGACTGTTAATTTTAGTAGACCATTTTTATTTCCTCCACCGCGGGTGAAAGCAGTACAAAGCCTTTAAATGTGCATTTTAAACACCGTGCACAGTCAATTTTCTGTCCTGAAGATCTTCACAATCTGTCCAACTGTGGTCCACCATCCTGCCAGTGTGCCTGCCTGTGCTGGCTCTCTGCAATGATTGGAAGCAGGCATTGCGTGGGAAGTCCAATTAGAGACGGAAATTGCACTGAGCTTGGCGCTGTGCAGCCAAGGTTTGCCACATGGTCACTTACCTGCACATCTGCACTGATTTTTTTTAAAAGCAGTAGCCACCTTTTTCCAATACCTTAACTGGAGTTTCCATCGCTGATTGCTTGAAAGAGAAATACACTGCCACGGTCTGCTTCCTGGTAACGGTCTGGTTTTACACTGATGTCTGATGAGAAGGAGGTGGGAGTCAAGTTTAGATTTATACCAGGAGGTCCTTTTTATGCTCATCTAAACAGAGCAGTCTAAACGTCTGAGGTCCCCATGACGTGTGGAGCATGAGGTCATCCACTGTCACTGGAGTAATGTTTCTAGATAAAATATTACCTACATGATGGTGTTGTGTTTTATGAGCAAACGGAGGTAGTCTGGCTTAACAAAAAGAAACCAACGAAATCAATCACTGACTTGTTAATAACCGTGAAATTGCCTAAGTATTCACATGTAGAAGAGAATAAATCACAAACATTATGTAAGACTCTCAGTTATGAAAATCATTTTTCTGCTTTAATGGACAGAATAACTCTTAATAATGTGCAGCTCTTTCTCCTTGCAGCACAGGCAAAGGTTCACCTTTGACCTGTAACACCATATCCACTCACTCATGGTCACACTGAACCTTCAAGAATGTTTTCATAAGTCATGTTGGCTCATTTTCTGGACTATTCAGCTATGAAAGCGAAACAGGTCAATGGTTTTTGTTATAAAGCACATAATTCCCATGATTGTACTTTCTAATCCATATCCTGTGGTCTCAATATTTATTGTTCTACAATACTGCTGCTTGCATCTGTCAGTCTAAGAGGAAGAATGGTACACCTAGCACCCCAGCAATCCCACAAAGGCTGAACTTTCTCCCCAGCATGTTTTATGCAGGTCTTGGGACTGAGCCTCTGGTGCAATGTGTAGATGGTTCATCAGAAGCCAGCAGTACTGCTCAACATATGGGGATCATTTTAGTGGGAAAAATGACTTATGGCCAAGGAAACATATGTAAAAAACATAGTGTAGATGGGCTCCAAACAGATTTACAGCACATGCATCACATATCTCTGCACATATAAAGAATTTCCTCCATGATAAACTTCAAACTGACTCTGTAGGATCTCGAAGTCAAATCAATACAAAGATAGTACGTAGAATATTCAGGTTTGGAAAAGAAAAGTGGAAAAAGAAAAATGTGTAATGCAAATGAGCGCCAAAAATTCCCAGAATTTGATCTGGGATGTATCACAGAAAAAAATCCATCAGAAGTCAGGAACACTTACTAGAAAATGCCAAAGTGTGTCACTATATGCATGTGTTTAGACAAACTGCTTCAACAGTGGTGTAATGTACACAAGGTCATTTAGTCAAGTAGCATACTTAGATCGCTCGACATTTTGGGAAATTTGTTAGATGAGAAGATGGATACCACTGTCATGCCTGTGCCGTAAAAATGAAGCTACAGCCAGCAGCTGGTTAGCTTAATTTAGCTTAGCAAGAAGACTGGAAAAGGGAAAACAGCAAGCCAAAACTGTGGGCACATTTGGCTGCTCAGGGCAGCTTATTATTTACTGTACAGACACAAGTGCCTTGTGTCAAATCTTCTCATCTAACTCTTGGTTAGAAAGCAGATAAGTGCATTTACCATAATGTTGAACTATTCCTTTGTATAAATTTGAGGTACTTCTACTTAAATTGAGTATTTCCATTTTGTGCTACTTGCTACGCCAATGTAATTCAGAGGGAAGATATTGTGCTTTTTACTCCAGTACATTTATCTGATAGCTATAGTTACCTTTCAAATTAACATTTGACATACAAGACACATGATCATCTGGTTAAATGTGATAAATTTTCAAAGATAAAACTACCAAACAGTAGGGGAAAAAAGTTATAATTAGTTCCCTATTGATCAGCTACAAAAGTAAATTGCTACTTAAGCATTGATTCATCGGGAATAATAACTAACACTTAAAGGGATCATTTTTCTGCATATATATATGTGTGTGTGTGTGTGTGTGTGTGTGTGTGTGTGTGTGTGTGTGTGTGTGTGTGTGTGTGTGTGTGTGTGTGTGTGTGTAACATTTAAGTGCTGGACTTTTAGTTGTATTGGAGTTTGTTTGTTTTTTACATTATGATATTGCTACTTTTACTTAAGTAAAGGATCTGAATACTTCTTCCACCCCTGTGCTCCAATCCCTTGGAAAAATAGGTGAGCAAGATTGTGTGAGGTAGAAAGAGAGAAAATATAAGGTGGAGATGGAGACAGCTCAGTCCTGGAGTTTTTCTGGAGCCCCAGAGATCTTCTACCTAATAAATCCTAAGCACATATTTAATCCAGTCTGAGGGACATGCCAGGCGAGAGTTAAAGGATGCATGCTTATTACTCACCTATCCACCGCTGGATGTGCTGCCGTGCCCCAAACCCGCACCCCCCGAACTCTACTCCCACAGCCTTTCCTCCATCCAGACTGCAGGCGCTACGGGCTATCAGAGAATCGAAGCAGGAATGTGACTCCTGACAGACACATCTCTCAGGACCACAGACTGAATATGTTCCCAATTAGCTCCATCTGATAAAGTGTGAGTGCAAGTGAAACCCAAGGCAGCCATGATCAATAGCATTTGACTCATTTTGTCAGATGGGTTTGACATTGAGAGGCTGCACCATGATTAATTGCAGTGGTGCTGCAGATAATTGTCCAACCACATCTTCCTTTGGAGGTGTCGTTGAACTCTCATTGCCATGTCTGTACTGCTTTGAATATGGCTTGTCACTTTCAATTCAGGAATAATTCGTCTTTTCTGGAACTGGAATTTGTACAAAAAACAGCTTTTCCTTCATCTGCCTGTCAGTTATTTCACACATGCATACTTATAGACACTTATATACACACACACACACACATAGCCTTTTCTCTTATGTATTACCCCAAGATGCATCTACCTGGACCAGAACTGCCATCTGCTGTTCACACCGCACACTGCACCAGAGTGAGGTTGCTGCATGGTGGTTGTTTCAGTGGGGTGAGCTGTTTGATAAAAACAAGCTGCAGCCCATTGCGGTTTCATCCTCAGAAGGTCTCCTTGGTTTCCATGCACACAGCTGGATGTTTTTACCCATTCGAGACTGCTGTGACATGGGCACTGGAGATGAAACAGGCCTCCCTCAGCACACAAACACAGCACTACACTCCCGGCCTTGTGTAAAGCTGGTGGGGATGACACAAGAGGCACAGGGCTTTATTGAGTCCTGCTGAGGCTGCTGTGCAAGTCAGGGCAGTGCTCTGGCAAAGCTCAGCCTGCAGGGCAACAGAGGAGAGCCAGCCGATGGAATACAGGCCGCTTGGCCGATGCTGAGGGTCTCTGTAGGCCGGTGTGTTGTCCTCTCAGCTCCAGTCTCATTAAACTCAGTGAACTCTCTTTAGCAAGGGAGGTACAGATGAAGATAAAGAAACACCTTCCTCTAACCTTAAAGTTCTGGTGGTGTCCTCAAGAACCTGCACCATCTCTAATGGCTCTAAAAACATACTTAACATTGTTTTGTCAGCTTGATGCTTCATGACTTTAATTTAACATATGAGAATTACTAAACATGATGAACATGATTTTGATGACAAACAGGATTTTGGACTGAATACATGTTTCAGAAGTCTACTACAGAAAATGACACATTACCTCTGTTTGAGGTCTCAGATCGCACAACTGTAAAGAAGAGTCTACGGCAATGCTAGTGGCTCTGTGAGGCTGTAGATAGGCACAGTGGTGCTTTGAGCTAAATGCCAACACAACTCAGTTTAGCATGTTACCGTGCTAACATTTGTTAATTATCTGAAACAAGAACTACAGCTCAGGCTGATTTGAATGTAAGTAGTTGTACTGAAGGCATTAGGTCATGAACGAAAGTATAGGACAAATTAATTTAACCTCATGATGGGGCTGGATAAAAAGTTAAGGGATCACCAAAGTTATTACAATTCATCCCGAGGGGACATAAATGTCTGTACCAAATTTCATGGCAATCCATCCAACGTATCCAACCGATATGTCACTAAAAGTCAAAAAAACAGCTGTTGGTGTCAGGAGATCACCAAAGTCATTAGGATTCACCATGTGGGGTTTATGAATGCCTGTGCAAAATTTCATCTCAGTTTAGCCGAAAGTTGTTGAGATATTTCAGTGTGGACCAAAATGGTTGATCGACTAACCAACAGACACTGGCTTTCCTTTAGCTCCACCACTAGTATTGCTAAAAAGGCTTAAATACAAGTTTATTTGGATATCTGTCATTGTAGTTTTATAACAGGGAGTTTATAACATAAAGTTACTTTATGCTTCTTTGTCAGTAGATGACTTTTTGGCAAAGACAATGAACATATATTTGTTCATGTGTTGTATAACACACCATCTCCTTATTTGGAGACTATGCTTTCTACTTTTACACACACAGCTTTGAGGTTTGCGAGACTCCAAACAATGAAGAAGGAAAGCCAATGTCAACAAAACACAAGACAAGTGTCCTGTGTCACCACTGAGCTGCTGCCAAATTCTATTTATTTATGTTGTTAACATGTTATTCATCCAGCATATATAAGGCGTGGTGTTCAGTATGGAGCTGATTTGTTTTTGAGACCACCGCGTAGTATATTTTTTTTCTGTGCAGCCACTCCTCGAGCGTTGCTTATTGCCACAGTAATGATTCTTCAATCTACAGACGTCAAAATGAGCAAAGGCCCAGTATCCCTCTGTGTGCCTATACAGTATACCCCCATCACTATTGTGGCAAAACTCGTTAGTTTGCCTGTAAGTATCTCTTTCAGCAAGAGCGTCATCTCTGCCTGGGTGGGTTTTTAACTCTGTTCCTTCGTTCCTCCCTCATCTATGAATAAACTACTATCAGAGCCAGCTAAACACATCATCTTGGAGCTTCTGTGCTCTGCCTTCTCTCTTTACCCTCTCCTCCTTTTTTTCTTTCTCCTTTGTCGTCGTCGCAAATTGTTTCCCGATCACATTTTTTCAACCACTTTTTAACGTCACTTAAGGCTAAGGCTGCTTCTCTCAACCGCTAATATGCTGCAGTCAGACGCCTTTGTTCCTGACCTCACACGCAAGAGCAGTTCATGAACTCAACTATTGATGTAATGCCTGTAAAGATAACTGGGGATGGCAGGAGACGGAGGGGTGGCACTGGAGGAGCACACCTCGTGGCCAGTTCAGAGTGAGTTTACAGCTGGCAGACATGAAGAAGAGAGGAAAACCACTCTGAAGAGCCACAGGCTTTCAAGACAGACAGCATGGAGAAAATTTTAGAGACTGTGAATGCTACAGCCCAAAACATCATGACTTCGTTAAAATCAGTTTCTTTTGTGTCTCTCTCTAGGATTCAGTCTCTTATTTTGCCCTGCTAGAAGAATTTATTATAACCGAAAAAAACTGTGTCCCATAACAGAATTGCAATGATAAGTGTCTTATCCAGCCAGCTCTCCTTATGTTTCTTATGAGACCTGGCAGAAGACCTCACACCTGACTGAGCTGTCAGCCACTGGACTGTTGAAATTCATGAATCTTTTAGTGACCTCTTGTGGCTAAAAACTGGTGTAAAGAGCAAGGACCATATTTATCAAACTGCTAAAAATCCTCAAATTTACCCCCAAGTTTAAGAATAAAAGCTATCTATCAATTTCCTTATGACAAGGTCCCTTAAGTTGATTAAGAGTAGACCCTATGGGACAGTGAGCACATCGATTGGTCATGAGAGGGGATACGTTAGCTGAAGTAATATGTTAAATTCTGAAAAAAGGGAGTTTGACCCTTGTTTGAATTTGATTTGAACATCTGAATGGATGTTTGACACAGTTTTTTTTCTTTTGCATTTATCATGGGCTTAACAACACAATTACTGCTGATTTGTTTTGCACACTGACACATTTGAACAAACTTACTCTAGTCATTTTTCCAGTATGAATACACTACAGATATAAAATCACCAATCACTTAGCTAAACTTCCAGCTTGCCTTAAGGACATAAAGATGTAGACGACCAACAACGTTCTGCTGTCAAAGTAAGACAAAAATGAAGTTATTGTACTTGGCCCTCAACATCTCAGGAACACATTATCTAATGATATAGTTACTCTAGACCGCATTGCTCAGGCTTCCAGCACCAATGTTAGAAATCTTGGAGTTCTCTTTGATCAGGATATGTCTTTTAACTCTCACCTAAAACAAACTTCAAGGACTGCCTTTTTTCACCTAAGTAACATTACAAAAATCAGGCACATCCTCTCTCAAAAAGACGCTGAAAAACTAGTTCATGCCTTTGTTACCTCTAGGCTGGATTATTGTAATTCCATATTATCGGGCTATCCCAAATCTTTAAATACTCTGCAGTTGATCCAGAATCCTGCAGCGCGAGTACTAACAGGAACTAGGAAAAGAGATCCCATTTCTCCTGTGTTAGCTTCTCTGCATCCCTGTAAAATTCAGCCTTCAGTTACCAGGCTCCTCTACTGTGGAACCATCTTCCAGTTTTGGTCCAGGAGGCAGACACCCTCTCCAGATTTAAGAGTAGGCTTAAAACCTTCCTTTTTGATGAAGCTTATAGTTAAGGCTGGTTCAGGCTTGGCTTGTACCATCCCCTAGTTATGCTGCTATAGGCCTAGACACCCTAGACTGCCGGGTGACTTCCCATTATGCACCAAGCTCCTCTCTCATCCTCTTCCTCTCCATCTGCATACATTCATATGACATCAATGCTCGTTACTAACTTGACTTCTTCTCTCTCCCGTAGTTTTGCGCTTTCTTGTACCTCTCCTCTCTCTTCCTGTCGCTTTCTGGAGGTATTTCTGCCCCTGGTGCTGCAGAGTCTGGATCTGTGACTGCAAACCACCTACTGCCTCCATGATCCTGCTCAACACCCACTGCTTCAATTATTATGATTATCATTACTATTATTATATTTAGTACTATTATTAACCCTATTATTATAATTATTATTTTATTATTAGTCTCATTATTGTTACGCATCTTTATGTTATACGTCTACTGTGCTATGTCGCCCCCCCCCCCCTTTTTCTCCCTCTCTCTCTCTCTTTCTCTCTCAACCCAACTGCTTGCTCATGGAGGAATGTTGGGTCTCTGTAAATATAATTATAAAGTCTAGACCTGCTCTGTATGAAAAGTAGCCTGAGATAACCTCTGTTATGATTTGGCACTATATAAATAAAATTGAAATGAATAAAACCTACTTAGAATGAATGTTAAGTATGGAATTAGGATACAGCTTATGCTGACTTGTGACTAATCATGTGATCACTTGAGAATTGCTCTTAAAGGGTAGCTCTACACTTTGGTGTAAGTGAGAGTAAGTAAATGTGTTTTAATACTCACACTGAGCAAAGGACTTTTTTACCCCTAGGTTGGCTCTTTAGAGCTTTCTGTCTTAAAAGTCTGATAAGTAAGGGCCTAGAACACTACATATAAAGTACTTACTTACTAAAAATATGAATGACTTCAGCACTGTTAATCTGTTAATTACATGTAAATGTCCCTTTATGTAAATTCCTGTATGTAAATGTCCCTTTAATTTCTTTGAGACTCCCAGGAAGACAATCGTGCCAAAAATGATCAGTCTTTTTCTGAATTGTAATTCATTTAATAAATTGACAAGTAAATATCCAAAAAAGTCTAGGGTGCATGTCCAGAGAGTTGTTACAATTACAAAAAAGAGACACTGTAAACACATCCAAAGTCAATAAAATTAGTATTGCATGGGTTCCCTCGATGACTAGAGGGTGTCACCAGTTCAACCTGGCAATACAGTACAATCATTCTGATCAGGACTTTTCAAAATGAATATTTTTATTCCATTTCCTGTGTAAAAATCTGGAAACGTTTTATTTTACCAGTCTATAAGTTCCTAATAAAGTCTTTTCCTAATAAAGTAATTTTCTTGGCAAGTTTCCTGGAGAGAACTGTGTAGTTTTGTACAAATAATATATAAAATAGAGACGGTGCTCAATTGGTACACTTCCAATTCATTGTTTCCAAATAACTGCTAATGTAACACCGACAGTCTTTCAGTCAGTGCAGCAGGTCAGCTCAACATGCAAACAATTCAACATATATGGAGAACTATGTTTCCAATAATTAATTAATAATTTGGGTTTAAATGAAGCAGTTCCTTTACCAACAGTCTAATTTTGCCAATAATTAGTACTAAATTAATTCACTCTACGGAAATTGGCCAATCCATAAAATAAAATGTTACTGAAATTCTTATTGAATTTTTCGGGCCAGACTGATGTGATGTAACAGTGTTTGACTACAAGCGACTTCACAAAGATTTTTTTTTTTGTTCATTGCTAAAATTCTTAAATTCCAGTGTCTATGACAAACAATTATTATTGCATGTTTCAGTATTTTTACTATTTAAGTGTTTTTTTTTGTTTTGTTGTTTTTTTCTTTGCATTTAAGGATGAAGCCTAAGAAGACAAACTGTTATTGCTGGTGCAGTCTTCATAAATCTCCAGCAGGGAGCAATGCAGAAATGTAGCCTCTCCTTACTGTGTTAAAAAAAATTCCATATGAATGTCAGATGCATGATAAAGCCTGTACAGGCTATAGAAAGTTTATTTATCAATGGTTCATTCCCTTTAAAGCCAGTGGGAAAAGGCAAAGTATAGTTCTGAGCGAGAGATTCTCCTAAACCATGTTATTGTTGAGTTTGGTCCACTCAAAGATGTCCTGCTCGCACACAATGTCTGAGTTGATGAGCAAGTAGCGGTCACCGACACAGAAGTGTTTCTGGCAGGCAGCACACTTGAAGCACTCTAGATGGTAAACCTTGTCCCGCACACGCATGGTCATCTCAAATGCTCGGATCCTCTTCTCACAGGAAGCACAGAGACCGTCCTGACCAAAAAGCCTGGGTGAATGAGGAGATGTCACCATGTTACTGAGAGGAACATGAAAAACATCCAATCAACCCTGATAACATGAATCTGTACCAAGATTTCCCAGGTAAGATTAGTAGTAGTAGTAGTAGTAGTAGTAGTAGTCGTTTACATTAACTATTGTGGGTCTGAAATTCAGCAAAAGTGGGACCTTTGGGGTCTTGAGTTGGTAATCCAGCATTGCCCTGACTCAAACAAACTGTTCACCAAAAATCTATTCATAGCAAAATTCCTGTTCCTCCACTACTGATCTGCCTCTCCACTTTCCCACTTATTATGAACTAAAAATGTCCAGCAACAAGGAAAAAAAAATTTAGATGAAGGGCCAAACTCTCTTCCCCTTTGAGTATAAAAATGCACTCACTTGTTAACCAATTAATCAACATTCCCTTGTGTCATAAAGTGGCTAGTTAAAAAAAAAATATATATATATATAAATATATATGCATATATATATGAGAGATTATGATTCTTTCCAACACTTCTTGAAAGGATAATTGTTATGTTAATGTTATGTCAGAAAATCCCATGAAAAGACCAAAACACAGAATGTTTTAGTCCGACTATCAATACCGTCCAACTTCTCTACCCTGTCTGTGGTGTTCCGCCCATTGGTTCCTACAGGGGAAATGTCAGTTTTTTAAAAACAGGTCAGGAACATATAGTTTAATTTAAAAAGACAAACATAAAAAGGCTAAATAAGATTCATAATACAGCTGGGCACTGTAGCTATTAGCAGATGTTACTCAAACAGGAGGAAACAGTTCATTTGTTGGGGACTATTTTCAGCTGCGGACTAATAAACATGTGGTGCTGTAGTGTACGTTTATAGCAGCAGGACAGTGTATGTAGGTGTGACTCAGGATAAACTACGGTGCCCCATGTTCATCGTAAAAGTGACACTTTATTGTCAACCAGTGTCTTGGGATGAAACAAATCCACAAATTGCTTCGTTACGTCATGATGTTATAACATCACACCACCAGACCAACCTGAGGTAGTCTCTCCGACATAATTTTCTTCCCAGCTTGTAGTAGAGCCGTCGGCCCACCTCCCCCAGCCGACAGCCGCACAGGTCGCAGCTCAGGCAGTCCTCGTGCCAGTACTGCTCTATGGCCTTTAGGAAGAACCGGTCACCGATGCTCTGCTGACACCCGCCGCATGTCAGCAGAGAAGGTGGCATCTGGAGGACCTCATCCACCGGCTCCCTGGAGAAGAGAGACGACTGGTTAGAGAATCAAACCTTCTAGGGCAACAAGTGATTGTTTTCTCGATTACTCAATTAATCAGCTGGTCCCTAAAATGTCAGAAAATAGTGAAAAATGCATAGCAGAGTTTCCTGAAGCCCAGGGTGACGTCATCATATTGTGCGTTTTTTCCAACCAACACTTGAAAAAAAAAAAACTGACCTAAATGATTCATCTGTTACTATATTTGTGAATTAATTTTCTGTCGCTCGACTAATCAACTAACTGACTTATTGTTTCAGTGCTAAAATATTTTTGTTAGTACCCTGTTATGTATGATAGTTAATAAAAGAGTTCGGATTTTGAGATTGCATAAACAACAGAGCAAAAAGCCTAGATTTCCTAAATGATCCTACACTGACATTTGTTGATCTGAATGTCTAGCTGGTCCGCTACATTTTTAAAAATTCCTATTTCTTGCATCTGTCTATTTATAATTAGTTTGCCTATTCTGCGAAACACGTAGTATTGCTGCAAATTTTTATAGGAAATCTGCTAAATAAATAAAGTTTTTTTTTTTTTTTTTACTTATTCATTTGTATTTTTTTAGGATCTGTCCATCTTAAGTTACTTTGACACCTTGTACACATGCTGTCCACCTGAGGGAGCCATTGGATTCTGTTTAATACAGTAGAGAAGCCACAAAGCCGTAAGTAAGGCTACTTTAGTAAAGGAAAGAGTCTTCTGCATATGACACGTGAAGCCTACAACACTATAAACCGTAAAAATAAACCGTAAAAAGGATTTACGCTTGGACAGCGTACCTTCAGGTCACTTCCCTTCCTCTGGGCAACACTGAACTTTTTCTTGCCAAGAGCTATTTTCTACTCCTTTTTACCCCACACACGTAACAACCTGCTCTTGGACATGAAGTTTTTGTTTTTTTTTTTCTTGCCTAACAGCAGGAGACTCCTGATCTGATGCCCCCGGCCACCTGCCGTTACTGTACGTGGGTTAGTTTAGCGCACTGACGATGCCTCCTTGACTGTCTTCTCTTGATCCGAGACAACGTATTATTTCAATGTATACCTCGGCTACTTACTCATTGGCTTCTAGTGTCTTCCTCTCGATGGTGGATGTCATTCCTAAAATACGATGTCCAGCCCGATCCAGATTGAGGCTTCGGGGTCCGCGGCCAGCTCGGCGGCTACCTGCGAGGCTGCCTGCGGGCAGACCGAAGCCAAGACGCGCTGCACCTGCTCCCACAGCCGCAGTTACGCCGCACTTGGAGCTTTTTTTTTTTTTTTTTTTTCCCGTGTCCAATTAACAGGCAATCGCGTCCAGTCGTAATGGCCGCAAGACGCGACAATTTTTCGCTCCCGGCAGCTAAACGACGATGGAGGACACTGTCATCATTTCCTGAGGCAGTAACCCGAGGTGACACTTCGTGTCTCCCGAGAGTATCTCGTCGTCCCGCGGCGACTTCGAGCCCTGTCCGCGCCTCGTCAAAATCGAACCATTCTCGCTCCGATCAGAAGGTCGCTCGCGTGGATCCCCGCGTCCGTGCGTCTGTTTGGTTGGGCGCGGGCTGCGGACGCGCTCCCCCACACGACGCCGCCTTCACCGTTATTGGGCAGCAGCATCGTGCTTAAATACGTCGGGCCCCCACGGTCTTTGCTTTCGTTTCCCTCTTCCTGCTCACGACTGTTTGACAATGGGGGGAAATCGGTCTTAAAGCGACAGCTGAACACTCGCTCAGTCTGCTCCGTCGTGCGTGCAGCTGGGGTCGCGATCGTGACTGGGACTAACGAGTCCATTATACGCTCTGCTGTGCCGATAGGAGAAAAGATAAAGAGTGGCGTGAAGAATTATACGGGCCGTGTGTCTAATTCTCTGTCAACTGCAGCTCGCCTCATCACTTCCCTCAAGAAAAAAAGGGGATGTATGAAATACGGTGAAAAATCATTTACAGGGAGTTTTTTTTTAGTGTCTTTTTTTTTTTTTAGAAACGCTCTCTAACAAGACGAACTTTCTAAAGTGTTTTGCAAGTTGTGACTAGTGGCAGTCGATGGTTAATAAATCGTTCAGTGTATTATAGATCAGTTATAAGCCATTAATTGGAATTGGGTCGACAAGTTGTGAAATATCTCCCCTGGCCTGCGAGTCATTAACAGTGGTGGAAAATAACGAAGTACATTACTCATACGTACTGGACTGTACCTAGGTACAGTTTTGAGGAACTTGTACTTGAGCATTTCCAGTTTATGCGGCCTTATACTCCACTACATTTATTTGAAAGTTGTAATTGGTAGTTACTTTGATTTTACGAACAAAGCATATGATTAAGCCTACTAATCAGAATGATAAGGCTGTAACTTTTCTCACAGTAAAACTAACAGGAAAGCCCCTGAAATCCCAAAACGCTGTGTATGTTCTATGTTGTTGTATAAGATAATTACTCGTGTGCACGAGTTATCATCTTGTCCACAAAAGGTTAAAGAAATATCATCCTTTGGGACCTTGAGCACACCATAATTTAACATTCTGATGGGGCTATTGTTCATAATGAGTACCTTTACTTTTGATACTTTGAATACATTCTGGTGGTACTCAATTAGAATTTTGAATGCAGGACTTTTACTTGTAACAGAGTATTTTTAAATTGTGGTGGTGTTACTTTTACTTACGTAAAGATCTCAGCACATCTTCCAACACTGGTCACTGGAAGTCATTGAAAAGGGGCAAGTATTTAAAGTACAAATATTCATAATGCAGAAAGGTCTCATTATATTTATTTCATTTATGCATGTCATGTATATTAAAGTATTATTATTACTGATCCCTTAATGTGTTAGCAACATTTAAATGTTGCAGCTGGTTGGGCGGTGTTCCTTTTAACTACTGTGTTGTGGTAGTTTAAGGTATAGTCTAACATTGCATCATATTTCCTAAATCGGCAATGTTACAAGGCACTTCAGGTTTTAGATTAATGTAGAGTAAGTAAAAAGGAAATACTTTAAGTTGAGGTAGCTGTTACATGTATTTAGACGGTTCTTGAGAAAATTTACTTAGTTACTTTCCACCACTGTTGAAATAATATAAGGTAAAATACAAACATTGTGTCGACACACATACCTAATAAATTGCACAGTATTCAATATATAAATGATGAGATTGTGAGGTTGTATTCTATACAAAGATCTTGGATTAAATCATTTGCCTACTAACTTGTAAACTGGTAGAAGAGAGGAGATGACTAATGCCATGAAATATCCCAAAAATAAGGTCTTTTGAAGGTTGTCTCTGTGAGAACAGCAGTGAGTGGTATTTTTACATAGCTGGTGTCCTCACACACAGCTTTTCCTTTTCACACCAGAGCTGCTGAGGGCCCTTCCTCTTATCTACTGCCAGTGCCTCGGGGCTGCCTGCAGGAGGGAGGGACAAAGAAAGCAGTTGGACTGGGCAGGGAGATAAAGCACCTCAACTCCAGCAGCCAGAGTCAGCTCCTCGGCCAGATGCAACGGAGGAAGATCGCAGACAAACTGCAAATGTGGGCTGAAATCATCCCTGGGCTAGACAGTTGTTGGACTGTGTAGGCCCGCTGGATAGATACCAAGCTGAGAAGGCCCATGAGCGAGGGGAGCATGGTACTGTTGTGTGCCAGCCACACAGGAAGCAGGGCACCTTTACAGAGATAAAACTCAAAATACATATCCTTCAAATGAAAAACGTTTTCAGGACAAGATTTCCACCCAGTGCATTTCTACAACACACAGTGCAAGGGTTATGGTGGCTTTATTAGTCTTCATTAAATAAAAATGCCTCACATTTGACCAACGATATCCCCCTTTAACTTCCATTTGGTAGTTGATAAAAACCAGTCGCCTCAAGGTCTACTCAATAGCTGTTCTGGAGCTTTCATGAAATCCCATGCTCTTCCTCAGAAGAGATTGCCCAGTTTCCATGGAAGTGTAGATGTTCAAATTTTCATTTTTTATGAGCACTTGAAGGGCTTCTTCTTCTTCCAGCTGTTCTGGAGCTTTCGCTCACATCAAACAGTCTCCCTCAGTCTCCACTTTTAGGGCAACATGGACGAAAAGTACATGTGATCGGAAAAAAATGACAAATTTTGTCTGCTGAGGATGATTGTGTGATATGATCAAAATCTCCAGAAAAATGACCGAGTGGACCATGTGGTGATATTATTTTGGAAACTACCGAAGGGATAATTTAATGAGAATATTCAGATTTAAGAGTTTTTATTAGCTGCTGTTTCCAAGGTCAAAATTGAACTTTCAAATTTTTTTTCAAAGTGAATAAAACAACAACTAACTGATCACATCTCATATTGTGTACTCTGTATCTGCTTTTTCCAGCACTGCATTTAAACTATTTCAAACTATTACATTATCAGAATATTCAATGCCAAGATAATTTTTATGGTTTGCACATTACATCAAATGCCTTGTGTATAATCTTTTGTTGGAATTCAGTCTAACATATTTGCTACAATTCTTTCGCATCTTAACATTAAAACACAACAGAAAATATAAAGCTCTGAAGGATCTGGTGGGTTTGAAGAATTTGATCAATTCTACGCATTAGTACTGTGCAGTCTTAACCCTCCAAAATGTCACGTTGCACCCACATCGAGCTCAAGAGCCAGTGTATTATAGACGAGAAACAAGAGAAGAGAAAGTCGGTACTGATATGACACCCAAGTCATCCACTACTTCCTGTCGATTTGACTGAGAAAGCCCAAAGGATGTACAACTAGCACACAGAGATGAAGCTTTCCTGTGGGGTTGGTTCACACTGCGTTCACTTCCTACCCCTCCATACATGATGGCACCCCACTCATGGCTTCCCAGATAGACGGGTCGACTCCAGATGGTTCAGCATGATAGGAGAAACAAGTCCTACAGTGCACCGTAAACACTCTAGCCTCTGGTTGGCGCAAAACTCTTATCTGCGTCTTTAGGCTTCCTAAATGCCACCAGAAAGGAGGTGCACTTTACTGCAGACTTGACATTAATGTGTCACCCCTCCTCTACACCAGAAATGCTCAAGGGTGTAAGGGTTGTTGCAAGCGTCATTTCTCAATTTCAATTTTTAAAATTAGATTTGTACATATTTTATCATTTATATTATGGTATGGGCTACACGAGCAATCTTTTCCAGCTTTTATTCCTGCCTAGGATAGAACTTGGGGAGCAAACAGTTAAGAATGTCGACAACCTTTTGGGAAGTGGTGTCACTCATGTCCAGCTTCCTGTTTTGCCTGTTTGGTACTGAGAGCATTATGGAGTTGAAAGCTGTGTGGAATTTGAGGGCAGCTGGAAAATGAGCTTCAGCACTAAACCAAAAGTAAAATGATATTACAAAGCTAGTGCTCCTTCCTCTTATTATTCACCAAATAATGTGAATATTACAAGTTACATGTTCCTCTACTAAATAGCTAACTAGAGCAACTACAGTTGTAGGATATACGACTAATATGCCATTTAAACACCATCTAGTTAAATCATTAGAGACTTCCCATTAAATAGATCTCTTAATTAAATAGTGACACAAAGATGGTTATCTATACATCGTGGAGTATAGGCTCAAGCTTGCCGGCCTGTTTCCTGAAATAAGAGGACATTGTACTGACTCGTTGATAGCACAAACTCTAGAACAGCAATAGCACAACTGACCACTTCCTGTCCAATCTGAAGCGAAGTGATAAGTGGCCTCAGTTTCCAAGCCTTCCTCCTGAACTGTCACAGGTCTACAAAGGTAGGAATGTTTAATTGTTCACTGTTACCACATGGGGTTAAACTGACGAGCTGTCAGATTGACTGTTAGCTCGAAAATGTCAAAGTGCAAAGGTCAGAGGTCAGACGAGGAACCACCCTGGAATTCTTTCAGAAAATGGCTGGTGTTCAGTGTTGTTGTTTGATTGAAATACAGCAGGCTGCGGAAATGAGTCACTTGTTGAAAGGGAGCTTCACTTACCCTCGGGATACTCCCATAATCAGTATTATCCCTAAAAGAAAACACTTTCAGTGGAACAGTGCAATCAAAAAGCTGTGCAGCCATGTTAACTGCTTCCTGTATTTGGCAAAACAAAAGAAGGCTGACTTCACATTCTTTTAGACTAATGGTCAGTTTGGTCCACTTGAGATACTGATGCAAACTGGGGTCGAAGGTGAAGTAAAACCATTGAATATATTTAAGCAGTTCCAAAGATACCTGAAAAAGATTAATACTCAAATTGTCCAGATGTATTCAAACTGAGTTCTGCCTTTTAATTGGATAAGTTATGATATTTTTCTAATGGTAAATGTTTCAGTTAAATTATTAAAAATGGATGGTGGGTCTACATTGTTGAGAATTAGTGGACACTTCTAAACTGAACACTCTCTTCAACCCCAGTTTTACTTTATCAGTGTTTTGTTGTTGATCACACTGCAAAGCTTTACTGCCACCTGCTGATGTAAGTAAGGTCTCATGAAACAGTTTTGAGTTTGCAAATGTGAAACTCTCCATTTACTTAAGTGCCTGCAAGCATCACTTGTTATTTGATGTAATTATTTAATGAATTCTCAAATTGGGAAACACTGGAGTTGTGTGTTTAAATTTACATTTATTTCTAGTATAAAAAAGTGAAAGTGTATTGCAGAGTTTCTCAATTTTGGAGTCAGGACAGCAGAAATGCATGGGATACAGGTGGGTTTGTGGTTGTAAAAACATATTTGTTTGATATGTTCTAAATGTGAAGATTAGATTACGAAATACTGTGTATTATTATTTCTGTTAAATAGCGTGGGAGCTATCTATGTCATTTTGAAAATACACCCAAAAGAATTTCATACTCAAATTTACACGATAAGTGGGCAACTTGCAGCAAGCTGGACTCACAACTTTAGGGCCAGAAAAGGTTATGAAAACCCTGTATCACTGAGTATTTCAAGCACACGAGCCCTCCCTGCCTAAACTCGGTGTGTATGTGACTGTCTTACTGCAATGATTCCAGATGCTGTCAGTGTAGAGTACAGAGCCTTTATATGTATAATAATTTATTATTCAGACTAATGAAAAAATATGTGCACTTTCACATATGGTTTGACAGGTGGGCCTGCCATTTCTCTGTTATTTCAAACTGGCAACTTTCCAACAATCTCACATCCTTCTTTTTCTTTACTCAGACTACATGAATGCATTTCTCCAGAAGGGGCAAACCGTGTCAGCAACACAGTTCAACAAGGAGGGTTCAGTAATGCTCCTACTGACGAAGATAGTGGTTAACTTGTTATTTTTCTTGCAAACTGAATTTTTTCAAGAGTCAAAACAGATAGGTAAAGCAGACAGACAATTTCTGAACAGATTTAAACTAAATATGATTATTCCAAGGGACAGATGCATAAGAAATTGTGCATGTGCATGATGTTTTAACTTGCCCAAATACTCTGGAAATGTAGATAGTGGATGCCAGATTTTGCTCTAATTGTTTTCTAAAAAAAAAAAAAAATCTTCAAATGATATTTAAGACAAAAGAGTTAAATCTAGACATATACTAATATAGTAGTATTAGTACATTATTATAGTACAGTCATATGTTGTCATGAGTAGGATGTCTATTCTTCCAATTTCTTTGGATTAGAAAAATTATTTGTTTTTTTCATTGCATTTACAGAAAAATATTCTAGACGGACATTGAACAAAGAAGTGAACTGACCCTTTTGTCATGTATATATATATATATATATATATATGCTGCTTTATTTGCATCGACTGGCTATATAACTGGTACATTCAGTTTTCTTGTACATGTCCTTTTTGTGTATTCTTTTCCTAGCAAGTAAAATTAGTGATAAGTATGGAGTACTTATGAAGGAGAAAAACTACTTAAGGAGGTAAACACTTTTATTCATAGATGTAAATAATTAAAGGTTAAGCCACTTATGAACAGTTGGAAGAATTAACTAAAATCTCTTCAGTGTATGAAGGACAAAAACTTTTTTCTTTACTAGACTTGTTTATGCTGCTTGAATAGGACCCTCACATGTTAACTTGCTCTTTTTTGTTTGTTTTCTCTTCTTGTTTGTTTATTTGTTCATTTTTGCTGCCTCTAACACTGCTCACCATGAATGTAAGCTGAAAATGTACACTTGGACTATGCTTTAAAAGTTTGTATTTGAATTTTGTGCAATTTAAAACAAAAGTATTATGATGACTGATGGGTTGTGTAGTGAGACAGCTGTGTACCAACACAGTGCTTGAGGCAGAATGGACAGCTATTGCAGAAAGACACTGTATAAGGCACAGGGATGGAGAAAGCATAACCTAATCAAAGCTAATGATTGTGCAGATTTTCTGCCAAGAGGCTGTGGACTAATTTGCCTAACCACAAATAGAAACATTAGACTATTTAATTGTCGCAAGATTGATCGGGTATTAAATAGTTGAATTAATATTTCTGTGTTGTATATGGGAATATTGTTATTAATAAATCGATGCTTTACTAAGGTTGTTTTGTAGTTTATGTAGTCAGGCATATACCTGACAGCTAAAAACGGACCTCCGCCTTTATAAAGAGTTTCTCCGTCTTTCGAACCGTCTCAGTTGTCGGTGAGGCCGGCGGGGCGGATCCCACACTAGAGTGAAAGAGAAAATAAAGCAACACAACAATAATAACAACTTGGCCGTTTCGTACATTTCGCTAGCAAGCTCCCCTGTGGATATATAAAACATCAAGGTGGGTGAATGACGAGTCGCGCCGCCGAGGGAACGAGGCTCCCGGCCGGCTGCTGGGTAGCACGCCTTGCTGCCTGGAGCTAGCAGTGCGTGAGGATGCTAAGTCAGTGGTGTGTGCTAACGGACAGGGCCGTTTACCAAACAACGAGAGCTGACCGCACTGCACGGGCAACACTGGGCCACAGAGCCGTCAGCCGAGGACACAGCTTTGTAGCCCATGCTAGAGAGAGCATATAATGATAAGGAGATACTACAGAGTTAAACAAAAAAATGTCCTCCCTCTTGTTCACACAGTTTGGACTAAAGTTAGCCAGCTGCTATGATGAAATGCTTGGGGATATGGTCTTAGTGGTACATTTATTTTGTTACTAAGGTAAACCTCACGTTTATATATCCTTTACATCTAGATAATACTGATAATGTAGCACCTGTAGCACATTGTTGCACTGTTCTGCTTGAGCTATTACATCCCACCTTTCGTTATTCCCCATATTATATTTCCCTTTTGACAATACAGAGTTAACTTCTCTGTGACATTTGATTCCTGTGACATCTACGGTATCAGTTAAATCTATTTTTGAGCTGCAACAAACGATCATTTTCGTCATTGATTAATCTTCCGATCGCTTAATGGACGCTGTCTATTAAAAATCATAAAATGTCCATTTCAATATCCTAGAGCACAGGGTGATGTCATTAAAATACATTTTTTTTTGTAGCACCGACATACCAGAAACCCAAAAATACGTAATTAACTATGATTTAAGACCAAGAAAAGCAGCGAGTTGCCACATTTGAGACCCTGGGCCCATCAAATGTTTGGCATTTTTGCAATTAGTAATTATCATTATAGTTGCAGATTAATTTTTTTGATCAATTAATATCCACTGTATCATGCAATCAGATGATATCTCATGTAGAGCTGACACAACTTTAAATCATTAGTCTGACAGAAAATTAATCAGCAACAAATAGTAAACTGGTGTTTTGATTTTTGGGACTTTTGTCAGATATAAACAAGCAATTTGAATATGTCAATTTGAGCTCTAGGAAACTGATGGATATTTTTTACTGTTTTCTGAGGAGGCACTGATCCAGCCTTTTCTCTCCTGATATCGGCATTGTTACATTAACTTATGGTATCTTGTGTTACCGGTTACCGGTCAAATACCAGTGCTTTCTCTTACTCAGATTTAAAATCTGTATACTTTGCTGCATGAGATTCATTGGAATCATTTTTATGCGAGGTAACATTAGGCCAGGGATTGCTGTGGCACTAAAAGCTGAGTCAGGGGCCTGCTTTCAATGAATTCATTTAATGTCATGGTATGTATTATGGCACTGTTTTTAAAAAAAAAAAAAAAAAAAGGTATCTGCACTGATACCAATCTGGAGTATCTAATCAGTGCATCTTTACTATTTTCTGACAGTTAACAGACCAAATGATTTAATTTAACTGAGAAAGCAATTGGCAGAGTACAAAGAGGCAAAGTCCCCCTTTACTGCCATTGAAAGTTAACCTTGCATACTTCCATTTCTAGATGCCCTCAGCGATGAATGCAAACAGGACAGTGCAGTCTGCCAGCCCAGATGTGGGATCCGCTCCAGGGTCAATGGGCAGTTTTGCACTCGGTGGACAGTCTGAAGTATTGAAGCAAGTGCTTTGTGTCATCGACAAGAAGGTGCGCAACATGGAGAAGAAAAAGGTGAGGACTATGAAAAAGTCATTTGTTCCAGATCCTTCCTGATAATAACATGTAGCGACATCTCTCACTCAGAGTCAACAAGAATTTCTCCACTCAATGTGTGATTTAAATTTCTCAACTGTTTGCTGCATTTTGGATGGTCTTCCACAGAGCAAATTGGATGATTATCAAGTCAGGAAGAATAAAGGGGAGCGACTCAATCAGGACCAGCTGGTGGGTACACTGAGCCGTCATCATTCTGTACATAAACACAAATAATCCTGGTATTTTTACAAAGAATTTACAACTTAGCAATGTGTGAAATGTCTATTTCCCCTTGTTTTTTTGTTTTTGTTTGTTTGTTTGTTTTTTTAGGAGGCCCTCTCCAAATACCAGGAAGTCATGAACAACTTGGAATTCGCCCGAGAGTTGCAGAAGACGTTCATTGCATTGGGACAAGATGTAAGGCTGACTCTGGTTTTCTAATAATGTTCCCTCAGAATGGTGTCTGTCCTGAGTGGTAAAAACTGGGCTTTATGTGGCTAATGTTTGTTATCATCAGATCCAGAAGGTGGTGAAGAAGTCTGCGCGGCGCGAGCAGCTGCAGCGGGAGGAGGCAGAGCAGAGGAGGCTGAAGACAATTCTGGAGTTGCAGTTCCTCCTAGACCGGCTGGGAGAAGAGACTGTGCGGCAGGACCTGAAACAGGGAGTTGGTGGTTCACCACTGCTGACAGATGCGGATCTCACAGCTTTTGATGAGTTTTACAAATTAGTGGGGCCAGACCGTGACCGAAACGTCAGGTTGGTGTAAGGCATTTATATCTAGATTAATTTGATATGCAAAACACTTTTTTTTTCTTTTTTTTTTTAACAAGATGATCCATGCAACTTATCTCTACACCCACAGGTTGGCCGACCAGTATGAAGAAGCATCTGTGCACCTCTGGGACCTGCTGGAAGGGAAGGACAAGGCTGTGGTTGGAACAACATGTAAGTCAAATGTTAGTCAATGAATTGATTAGTCACTTGACAGTTACCCAATTACCCTATTTGATTATCACTTTATTGTATAGGTCAGTTTTATAAGAAAAGGGTTCCAGAAATTTCCTCGTTACCACTTGTCACACGTGAAAAAATTTGCTGCTTTTCTGATGATAGTAAACTTGGGGTTTTGGATTGTTGGCTGGACAAAATAAACAATCTGATCGTAGCTTGTTTGTTTGTTTGTTTGTTTGTTTATGATGGCCATTTTTCGCAATTTAACAACATTTCGTAGACCATGAATTAATCAATTCACAGAGAAAATAGCTGGCAGATTAATCAGCATTGAAAATATTTTTTAATTGTACCCTTTCTGTAATTTATTGCAAAATAAAATTTAAATAAAAGTAGTTTCATTATTCAAGAGAAACTGGCTTAATTTAGATGCTCAGCTGGTGGTGAAAATTGTTGGCAGGACAATTTATCAGATGGTTGGTGACAAAGCAGTCAGCCGGCTTTTGATAAAAAGCCGGCCATAAGTAATCTATCACATACTTTTGAGTAATCCAAAGGCAAGGTAGATGCAGATGGCAAAAGCTCTAAACAATATCTTCTTGTCATAAGGTACTGTAGCCTATAAACCAGTCTTAATATGTTAATGTAGCATGTGCATTGTGTTTTGTTAATGCAGCATGTATGCAGGGCTGTGATGTGAATAATCAGGGTTTGGGCATATTGGCGTACTGCATTCTCAGCGGTCTGGCCTAGGGACTCGCACTGCTGCATTCTGCTCTGGGGCTGAGTCCGCTATGGGCTTATCCTGACTCAGCAGCGGGGCATGGTGCCAGCGTCCCTGTCGCCTGTGGTTCCACTGGTCAGATCTGTGGAGCCACATTAGGATACTGGTGACCCAGTTCACTGTAGTGACACCAGCCAACCCTTTCACCTCAGTAAGGAGGTCTCACTTGGTGACTCAGGGTGATATTTATTCAGGCAGCAGCAGACTTGTTGGCCTCAGGCACTAGGCAGTAAAGGAAATGACACTGACCTGCTTTGCCTGAAGGGGCCAAAAGTGGAAATGCCTGAGCTAGCTTTGAGCTTTTCTAGTGTGTTCTAGTAAATAGCAAGTCATGATTGTTATAGTAGCATATTTCTGATCCAGTCAGTCACCAGTTTAAGAACCATTAGCCACTATCAGGGTAAATTAGGAATTAATCTTGATGTGCCATAGTTTTCAGTTTATCCTGTGACTGTTTCATCTTGATGAAAATTTTGTGTTAAATGTTTTTTACTGAGATTAGTTTCTTGTTGCTTATTTAATCATTTTGAATGTTACGGAGAAATACGAACATTTGAAACTATGTTTTTAGGGACTTAAAGTTGGATATTTAAATTTGGTGTGTGTCACGGGGCACAGTGTTGAGTTTGGGACCAAATAAAAGCACCATGTTTGGCTTTGATTGCTGTAGTGTGTGCAGTCTGGGTGGCTGAACATTTAAAATGATCACGTAACCTCATGTATTTCCCTTCTCCCCAGTACCATCATCCAGATCTGGTCGATAGAGTCATCTGAATTTTAACGTTTTCCCTTCACTTAGATTCATAATTGTCATCTTAGTGACTGGTTGAATGTTGCTAAGTAGTTTTAAGGTCTCTAGAAAGAGAGGATCGTCACTTGTGAAAGTACAGATCTATTTTGCAAGCAGAGTTGTGAAATCTGTGTTCAACAGCTTAGAACATTACCCCACCATGATTGATCCCACCCTGATTCTCACTGGAGCTCACAAAATATTAGTTTGATAATTGTGACATGGTGAATATGCTGATTGGATGTCTGCTTTCATGACTTGACTCTCCAATTAAATGCTGACTATTTTTTTTCCTCCGCTAGACAAGGCACTGAAAGAGACTTTGGACCAGGTTTTGCTGAGCGGGTATTTTGACCAGGTTCCATCTCACCAAAACGGAGTGTGTGAGGAGGAAGAGGAGGAAGAGGCGGCGGCGGGAGCGGCGGCGGCGGCGGCAGCAGAAGCAGCAGCAGCAGCAGCTGAATCGTCAGAAGCAGAAGAGCAGGCTGTTGATCCTGGTCAGGGCCACTCTGAAGTCATTCTGCAACAAACTTGACTATTTTTAAAACTTTAATGTAATCAAGTAATAAAGAGAGCAGCATTGTATTCTCTAAATTGTTTTTCTCTTTACAGAAACTGAAATAATTGAGGAGTTCACAGAGCCCATTGCAGTGGAAACGACAGAGGTGAGATTAATGTTCCTTTCACCAGTGAAGTCTTGGGGTTGATTTCATTATTTTTTTTTAGCATTGTGCTGACGTTTTCTTTCTTTTCTTTTTTCCACCTCCAGTTTGTAAATAGACAGTTCATTCCAGACGGCACATACAGTAGCAGTGAGAAGGAGCAGGGGGATGAGTGGACCACGGAAACAGAGGTATGCTGAAGGGATGTTGTTTTTAGGGAACTGAAGTTTTACTTTTTCCCTTTTTTGTGTTGGTGATCTTTTGCCTAGTTTTTTCTGATTTGAATTTTTATTGCATCCTAAAAACAATCTAACTTTGAATTACTTCCATTTAAAGAAGGAAGTTCCATTTTGATAAGTCTGGTTTTAGCTAACCCTATTCTTACAGGCATATCTCGAAAGCAATAAATGAAGTTAATATCACAACAAACTAGGCAGCAATTCAAGTGATGTCAAACTTGGCATGACCTGTAGGACTTGGTCACATAAACAATTTGTTTCATATGACGACATTTTATTTTAAGTTAAACTATTTGCAACTTGAACGCAGAATGTCAATCTTTAGCTAATATTGGGACTATGTGAAATATTTTTGCTACTGTAGATGCAGCCACAAAAATAGTAAAATGTTTCATTAAACAACAAGCTGTAAACACTTTGGTGGATGCACTTAGCATGAGTAAGCAATGTATTGCTGAGTTGCCACTAGTGTTGGTATGTGACACCTGCATTTTCCTCTCTCCATGTCATGTTCAACCTGGTTATGTGATATTCAGGTTAGATTTGTCAGTGAATCATATCAGTTTTTGATCATATCAGATCGTTTGTTGTGAAAGTTTTTTAAATTTTGTCTTTGATGGCGACAGTGCAAGTATTTGTCGTCCATGTTTGCAATCTCGCTGACAATTGGATCACAATCAATCCTGCAATTGATAGTTGTAATGGCAGCAGCCACATGGTCAGAAAGCTGATCATGCCATGGTGTCGGTAGAAAAAATGAACTGAACCCTGTACACACAATATGCAGCTAACTATAGATATAGTCGTGAACATTTGTTTGCAAAATTGACACACTGCATGATCAATGCTTAAGTTGATCTCATTTATCACCGAGTTACGCTTCTGTGTCGATGCTCATGGTGGAGCCAGTAACTCTATATCTTCAATTTTTTACAATTCTTTTTTACCTCAATGTTGTGATAAGTGTCAACATTATTTTTCTGTTGTGCATTGTTAAAGAATATGAATTAACCTTCTATCATTCATAGTTATTTAAAAATAAAACATTAAAAGTTCCTTCAGGGAGTGGTGAATGATTTTTACAGGCAGTATACACTCACTGAGCACTTTATTAGGAACACCATACTAATACTGGGTAGGGCCTCCCTTGCCTCTTAAAACAGCCTCAGTTTTTTGTGGCCTGGATTCCACAAGGTGTTGGAGAGACTCCTCTGAGATTCTGGTCTATGTCGACATGATTGCATCACATCATTTCTGCAACTTTGTCAGCTGCACATTCATGCTGCCAATCTGCCATTCTACCACATCCAGAAGGTATTCTGGATTGGATTCAGATCTGGAGAATGGGGAGATCAATAAAGTTCACTGAACTCATTTTCATGTTCATGAAACCAGTTTGAGACAACTTTTGATTTGTGACATGGTGCATTATCATGCTGGAAGTAGCCATTGGAAGGGGGGAAATTGTAGCCATAAAGGGATGCACATGGCCAGCAACAATACTCAAATAGGCTGAGGCCTTCAGACCATGATGGATTGGTATTAAGGGGCCTAAAGTTTGGCAAGAAAACATTCCCCACACCATTACACCTCCACCATCCTAGACTGTTGACACAAGGCAGGTTGGGTTCATGGATTCATGCTGTTCACACCAAATTCTGACTTTACTATCTGTGTGCCTCAGCAGAAATCCAGATTCATCAGATCAGGCCACATTTGTCCAGTCTTCAACTGTCCATTTTCTGCTGAACCTGTGCCCACTGCAGCCTCAGATTTCTGTTCCTGGCTGACAGGAGTGGAACCTGATGTGGTCCTCTGCTGTTGTAGCCCATCTGGCTCAAGGTTCAATGTGTTGTTGATTCTGAGATGCTTTTCTGTTCACCACAGTTGTAAAGAGTGGTGCCAGTAGAGTTTGGCACCAACAGTCATGCCACTGTCAAAGTCACTGAGATCACATTTGTTTTCCCAATCTGATGTTTGATGTGAACATTAACTGAAGCTCCTTACCTGTGTCTTCAGGATTTTATGCATTGCACTCCTGCCACACGATTACCTGGCTAGATAATTTAATGGATAAGCAGGTGTACAGGTGTTCCTAATAAAGTGCTTGGTGAGTGTATAGTATATACAGGCAGATCCCTTTCTCGAATGAAAGCTGTGGGGCGGGTTTCTGAGCGCCACCTAGTGATGGTATGATCCCCTGAAATAAGTCTGCAGCTTGTGATTGACTAGTTGAGGTTTTAATGTGCAGGATGTTGCCTCTCAGATTGGTCAGATTGTTACTCGTGTGTAAGTACAGTTTCATACTCTGACTTATGGGCACATACAGAATAAATTCAGTGAAAATATTTCTACACTGAGATACTCATATTACAGATTTAGTCATCGGCACTTGTGCTTCAACTGTTTATCTGAACTTAAACCCGCAGGTATTACCTAATGTGTACTGAGCCACTTTTCCTTTGTCCTCCTTTTTATTTTTTTTATGTTCATCTTTCACCTGTTCTGTCTGTCTTGCACTCTCAGGCAGTTAGTGCCATGCAGCAGCAGCAGCAGCAGCAGCAGCAGCAGCAGCAACAGCAGCAACAGCAGCAGCCTGTGCAGCCCGTGCAGCCTGTGCAGCCCGCGGCTCCCCCAGTTGCCCTGGAGACCCACCCCATGAACTTAGCGTCTCCTGTGCCACCTACTGACCCCATGGTCAGGAAGCAGGTGGTGCAGGACTTAATGGCACAGATGCAGGGAACGTACAACTTTATGCAGGTGAGGAGTTGGGGCTAGGAATGATTGTTTACTAGATGTTTTAGTATTATGCTGATTACTTCTCCGTTTTCAGGACTCCATGCTGGAGTTTGATGGACAGCCCATTGACCCAGCTATTGTATCAGCGCAGCCCATGAAACCCGCTCAGAACATGGACTTACCACAGATGGTGTGTCCTCCCGGTGGGTTTTACGAAGAAGAACTCAGTTATAATATCATGTGATGTGCAAATATTTCATGTGAAAGTTTCTCTTTGACTAAAATGCAATGCTCAAATGTTCTTAGTTCATCCAGAGTCCCGACTGTCGCAACCTAACACTGTTCCTGTCCAGCCTGAGCCCACACAAGTAAGTAACCAAACATGAGAAGACAATACTGGTCGGGTACACGCCAGGAAGAAATCTTAAAATGGAGAACATGTTTAATTTCTGCTCTTCCTATTTACAGGTCCCCATTGTCTCTCCAACACCGCCCCCCATGTATCAGACCTCACACACACCAGATCCTCGACCCTCATCAGAATCTATCGACCCCATCCAGGTACACCATGCTCTACTTTCCTTTTTTTTTCTTTTTTTTTTTCTTTTTCTTTTTTTTTTTTTTAAACAACTTTTTTTTAGTTTTAACACTGTGCTTTTTTGAATTAAACTTATATTTCTTCCACAATCAAGAGTCACAAACTGTGTTATACGTGGAATTTAGTTGTATTGGAAAAATCTAATATTTTACTGATGATGAAAGTTGAGAAAAGGGAGAAATACATGAAATCATCTTTCAATCCATCAACTTGTATTGTGTCTCCCCTCTTCAACAGACATCAATGTCCTTGTCGTCGGAGCAGCCTCCCCCTTCTACAGCTCTCCCCCCTGCCTCTCAAACGCAGGTTTTCCAGCCTGTTTCCAAAGCTCCTCACAGCGGTGGCATCAATGTCAATGCAGCACCATTCCAGTCAATGCAGACAGTAAGACTGTGATGGCACTATTCCCTATTTTATATTTAAACCTACGGAACAGTTACCCATATTACCCATATAACAGTATCTATATTAAAACCATTTAAAGATCAAGTTTCTGCAGAGACTGGAGTATCTGGCCTGTCGTAAAGCTAAAGCAGCTGTTTGCAGCACTTTGTGTCGAAATAGAAATGCTATAGTGACTTCCAGTAGGAATTGCTTTTGAAGTCCTTAAGTGCCCTCTCATCATTGCAGTTTTATGGCTTTGTAGTCATGCAGCTAGATCCAGGAAATAGTGAGTAATGGACTTTACTCCCAATGAGCCTGTGACCTTTCCTCTGGTTTTGGCTTCACCACAATGTGGCCCTTTTTTTTACCCTAAGGTGTTCAACCTCAATGCCCCAGTCCCGCCAGCTAATGAGACAGAGGCTTTGAACCAGGCCAGCCAGTACCAGAACAGCTACAACCAGGCCTTCAGCAGCCAGTCGCAGCATCCTGTGGAGCAGGCGGACATGCAGTCAGAACAGCTGCAGTCTGGTGGGCAGATTCCCCCCCCCTTTTTATTTACTCACTGGATTGATTGTGCCACACTTGTCTTCCTGAGATTACACTGAAGTTAAACTGCTCTTTATTTAAATACTGTATGTTCAACTAGGACTGGAGATTGACTCACATCTGTTTTTGCAGCAACCAACTCCCATGTTGTTGTTTTTTTTTGTTTTGTTTTTTTTAGTAGTTGGTGCCTTCCATTCCCAAGACCAGTCAGGAGGCCATCAGCAGCCTACCCAGCAGGGCCCAGGCTTCGGCAGGCAGGCTCAGTCCTTCTACAATAGCAGAGGCATGTCTCGTGGTGGACCCCGCAATGCCAGGGGCATGATCAATGGCTACAGGGGCTCATCAAATGGATTCCGAGGTAAGCTCAGGATCTACAGCCAAAAGTTAATCAGTTATCGGCAATTAAGCCCTTTTCAGACAAGGACTATGTGCCATCACTGTCTTAATCTGTCAGTTAAAGAAATTAATTTTTGGCAGTTTTTTTTCAGTTATGTCTCCGCTTTATTCAGACAGGACAGGACCTTTTAACAGAAAGAGCCATAAGGTTTGTGTAGAGCTGTGGCTGCACTGAGTCTGAAAGTATTTGATATAGAGGAAGAAAAGTGTTTGTTCTCTTACAGGGTGAATCTATGATGGATTTTGAAACGCATTTTCCCCTGAGGCCTTAATTGACAATTGTGAGCACAAGGAAGACCAGCCCTAAAAATTTCTCAGCAGTTTCATCACTTATTGGATAATCTAGTTTCTTATTTTATCATGTAGAACTGCACAAGCAAAAGCAAAGTTTGGAATCCTTTTTTAATTCATATTTGCTTGTGCGCTGGATATTCATAATTTCAGATGGCATGAATGAAAGTTTAAGAAAAAGGGGAAAAAATATATAAACATAAATAAATAAATATATAGATAAATAAAAAAACTCTTATTATTGTGGTTGTACTTTTTTTTTTTCCCCCCCAACCTCTCTATGAGGGGAAATACATTTTTTGTTATAGAGAATCTGCTCCACTAGTAATTTTATGAAAGATTTTTTTCTTTGCATTAGTGATGATACGTTTATTATAGTGATGTTAAGCAGGTGGAACGTTTAAATCTCTTTGAGTATTTCATCCTATGTTGCTGCAGCCTTTATGTTAATCTGACAGCATTTAATTCAGATTTCTGCCATATGAAATGTTACAGAAACGTTACCAAGCCCGACCTAAAGTCTGAGATTATTTTATTAATCTCAGTAGGAACATTGTAAATTAGAAGTCTTGTTGTTTTCCAGGTGGCTATGATGGTTATCGTCCTCCTTTCGCCAACACTCCAAACTCTGGTTATGGACAGACTCAGTTCAACACACCTCGGGATTACTCAAATGGGAATTATCAGAGGGTATGAAAGAAGCATTCAGAGTTCACACTGGCTTTGTTTATGTGATCTTTGCTGCCTGTTGGAGTAGTTTCTAAAATGTCATTTTTTAAATTTTTTTATTTATTTATTTATTTTTTTCTTCCCTGTTGCTCAAGGACGGTTACCAACAGAACTATAAGCGTGGAGCTGGTCAGGGACCCAGAGGAGTGTCAAGAGGCAGCACTCAGGCAATGCGATCCTGAAAAGGCCTTTCATAATGACTGTGACTGATTTAACTTGCACCACACTGAAAATTCAAATTTCAAGAATGCATTTGCCCCAGCTCATTCATGTTCTCTTTTGTTTGTTCTTCATCAGTGGTATTCTCCTGTCTCTTCAATCAAAGTAATGCCTGCTTTGATATTTGGAAATATTAAATCATATAAAGTCTAAAACACATGGTAAGCTGTAAATCCAATCATCGATTTACACGCGCCATGTGTTACAATATTCCTGTAAACTTGAAAGATTTCATAAGTTATTTTTTTGTATAAAAAAAATGCACCTGCCACTGCTGGTCCAATCCTTGGGAGTTGATCCCCTTTCTCAGTTTTTCTGTCATTTTGGTTCTAAAAAAAAAAGCGTTTTGTGTTCAATGAGCTCCCATTTCCTTGTTTGTAAGTTGATGTTGCTTCAAGAGTTTCAATAAAGTTGTGTTGCATACCCATGGTTCAGCCTTGAGTTTCTGCTCTCTATAGTTGTCATTTCTCACTCACAAAAGAGACAGTTTTTAATGCTGCAGTGGACATTTTTCTTTTCTATTATTTAAATTGCAGAATTCAGGGCTGTCATGGTATACGTTTTATCATTTTATTTACAGTTCTAGCATTGTATTTTTTAGTTAGACTGAAAAATAATCAGGCGCATGACTTTACAAATATTACCCTGGTTTGTCAGATGTTTTCAACCACGTCAGCAGCATTTGTTGTGTAAATGTGTGAACTAGACTTAAATCCATGTATTCAACGGTTTGATAAGTAGCACCCTTATTGGTCCAAATAAGGCATTTGCTCTTATCTGAAACAGAACCACAATCTAAATATCTCCTAACAGAACTTCAGCTTTGCCTCAACCATGATATCAACCACCACTCCATGGCTACCGGAGCAAGGCTACTAAAATGGAATTAATAAATACAGTATTCTGCTTAAACCTTTCACTAAAGACTTCCTGACATGGCGGTAAAAAACTCCCGGGGGGGCTCTGGGGCACGCATTTGTCGGACTTCTATTGACCCCCAGTAAACATAGCAATGTCAATATTCCTAAAACGCCCAGGAACCAACCAGTACTCTAGAGTACTCAATTAGCTGATTAACAAATAATTAATCGACAGCCATCTTTAACTGATTAATAGTTTGTCGATATTTTATTTTTTTTCACGATTTTTGACTGTTGCTAAGGCAGAAAGCCCTATTTAAATACATTAACTTGAGCTTCAGGGAATGATGAAGGGTGTTTTTCTCTATTTTCTGGCATTTTATACACCCAGACAATCAACCGATTGCTTTAGAAAATAAGAGGTCCCATTTATTGATAATGCCGATAATGTTGGTGGCAGATTTAAATTTCTCCTGTGATTGAACAGTACGACCCTGCCCGATGTTTTCTGTGATTTAAATAACGTCACAAACTGAAAGACTTCAAGCAGTTTGGTAAAACACTACTCTACGACAAATCAGCTAAATTTAAACCACAGCAGTTAAGGTTTTAAAATGAGATTTTGATACCTCTATAAAACCGAGGCAACATGGTCCTGGATGAATGGAGTATTTCAGTGGTGCATATTTCTAACAAATTTTAGATTAATCACATTTGTAGACCCAGATGATATGGAGTAAACATTAGGCTTTTTGGACCCCTGGGGGTCAGGGGCCCAAATGCACTGATTATGCTCGCTTTGCCTGGTTCATAATCCAGCCTTGCTTCCTGATATTCACGTGTCAATTTCAGTTTGAGTTTTGTTTTTCCTTTAGTGTGTTATTTGTCGTTTTTTCACTACGACTCCTTTGCAGTGTAACTTCAATGTTGCAAGAATGCCCTTTTTTAACAGTGTCAACAACAGCCTGGCGAACTGCTCTGAAAGATGTTAAATTACATGAAGTTTGTACTTTGAAATTCATCGTGAAAGTTGGTTTGTACTTTCCCACAGACAAGTGGGTGCTCGAGTGGTGCTGAGAAATTTTTTTTGCCCCTGACCTGATCTTCCCAGGCAGACTTTACCATTGGGATCATTTATTCTTAACCTAAAACATTGAAACTGGACCCTGACCTCAACCACTAACCGTAACCATCATCTCCATTAGTTTACCTGGACAGGTCTAACCAACTTACGGTAATTTTCTATATAACCGAATATGTTGATTATTTTCATGATTAATTATTGGTCTACAAAATGTTATAAAATAGTGAAAAATGCCAATCACAGTTTCCCAGAGCCCAAATTAGGGTCTTCATTGCTTTGTCCATCCTGCAATCTCAAACCAAATGATACTCAATTTACTATAATAGAGGATCAAGAAAATCAGCAAATATTCATATTTGAGTAGGGCTGAAATTAATGATTATTTTCATTATTGATTAATCTGCTGATGATTTTCTTGATTAATCGATTAGTTGTTTGGTCTGTAAAATGTCAGAATGGCAAAAACTGTCCATCACAGATGTCTTTATCAATAGTTCAAACACCCACAGTATTCAGTTTGCAATTACAGAAAACAGGAAATCCTTTTGGATTTGGGCATTTCCGCTTGAAATGACTCCAATAATGAATCAATTAACAAAATAGTTGCTGATTAATTTTGTCATCCGAAAAAATCGATCAATCGACTTGTCGTTTCAACTCTGCACAACAGAATTCATAACCAGTGAAATTTTAACCATCTTGCCTAAAAAAATGACTTTTACGATTAAACTGCAAGGGAAATAGTTGTCAATCGAATACTCCAATAATCAGCCCGACAGACCAAACTCAGTGAACAGACTGTTGACTGCAAGGAATGTCGCGCATGTTTGACGTCACACCGGGGGTCCTCCATGAACGGGTGTCTCCACGTGAGTGTATCAACAACGTGATGGCCGGCGTATAACTTCAGCTTTCCACTTATTGGGCTTTGGTGAAGATTAAACAACGACCAGTTTGTCTGCAGCAGAAGGTAAAATTGGAGACGCTGCGTGTTTAAAATGGCGCGTTGATTTCTCGGTCTTTCTTCCTCGCTTCGTGGCAGGTTTTAGATGAACTCGCGTTTGTTTTGGCTGGATCCTGCCCTCCACCTCAAGCTTAGCTGACAAGCACCTCATTGGCCCAACTTCACCGCTCATTTCGCAGTGTATATTACTCACACTCTGTTCATTGTCTTTACGTAATTGTGGTTGATTTCTCTGATTTCTCTCAGGAGCAGGAAGACGATGGCAACGGTCCGCAAGAAGGTAGACAACCGGATCCGGGTCCAGATAGAGAATGGAATCGCTCTGCACCATCGCACCATGTTTGTGGTGGTGGGAGATCGTGGCAGAGATCAGGTGAAATTCCACCCCTGTTCTCCTCTGCAAATGTATCCGTCTCAGATTCTTTTTTATCGATTTAAGTCAGTCACATGAGTCTGTTTGCATTCAGCATCGAACCAGTTACATCTGTCTCTGATCCAGGTCGTCATCCTGCACCACATGCTGTCTAAAGCCACCGTCAGAGCTCGACCCTCTGTGCTCTGGTGCTACAAGAAAGACCTAGGATTCAGCAGGTGAGCCTAAAGTCCTCACAGAGTTGGACATTTGACATTTGTTGCATGAAAAAGGAGAAGTGGGTTTGATTTGTCGGACATGTCCGAAACAGCAATCGCAAGAAGCGCATGAGACAGCTGCAGAAGAAGATCAAGACAGGCACGCTGAACCTGAATCAGGATGACCCGTTTGAGCTCTTCGTCGCCGCAACCAACATCCGCTACTGTTACTACAACGAGACCCACAAGATCCTGGGAAACACCTACGGCATGTGTGTCTTACAGGTGAGTCTCAATACTCTGGGGCCCTGGACGGGTGGTCTCACAACAGGGCGTTGTGCGATGATTGACAGGATGCAAAAGTGAAAAAGGTCAACTATTTTTTTTTTTTTTTTCAAACCTGTCTTTGATTTTCATTATTTCCTCTGAGAACTCAGCCTTTGGTTGACCGGCTCACAGCTCACATGCAGCCTGAGAAGACGGGTCGCAAGAAGCATTAGTTCATTTCATGGGGTCACAATTTTGGGGGAAAAAAGTTTGGGAACCACGGCTGGAGATTAAGATCAAGTCGATGTGCTCACTATATCAGGTGTGGTCATGCTTTATTTCTGTCGTTTTACTTGTCACACAGGACTTTGAAGCTCTTACTCCCAACCTCTTGGCGAGAACTATGGAGACGGTAGAAGGGGGTGGGATAGTGGTCATACTGCTGAGGACAATGAACTCTCTCAAGCAGCTGTACACGATGACCATGGTAAGTCTCCACCATGTTTTACCCCCACACATGTCAGACTCTCTCTTCTAGTCAGATAGCTGAGGATTGCTGCGGCTTGTTTTCCTCAGGATGTACACGCTCGATACAGGACTGAGGCTCATCAGGACGTGGTGGGGCGGTTCAATGAGAGGTAGTTGCTCCTCAGGATTTTATGGGATGTGGAAGATTTTTGGTCAGTGGGATGACAATCGAGCAATATTGTTCATTTTGCTCTGCGACTTTTTTTCCAGGTTCATTCTGTCTCTTGCATCCTGCAAGAACTGCGTTGTCATTGACGACCAACTCAACATCCTGCCAGTCTCCAGCAGCGTGGCAAACATCAAGCCAGTTCCTCCAAAGACTCAGGTACCTTTTTATTAGAGTAAAAACAATTAGTCGTTTCGAAAACAAGGAATTAATCTACAATAAGTTTGATAATTGATTATTTGTTTAACTCACTCGTGAAGCAAAAATCAAGAAGATTTACTGGTTACAGCGTCTCCAGTGTGATGATTTTCTGCTTTTCTCTCTTTTGTATCATTGTCAATGAAATCTCACTGGGTTTTGGGTTTTTGGTTAAACAAAACAAGCAAGTTGATGAGGTTGTCTCTGGGCTCTGGGAAATTGCAAAAGACGTTTTCACTTAAAAAAAAAAAAAAAAAGTCATAGATTATTGATAAGAAAAGTACTTAATACTTGCATCCCTAATCTATATGCACAGTAGAGATCTACACCCATTTAAGCAAAAAGCATCATTCACTGCTTGTTTGTACAAAGTGTAGATCACACTTTGCACCAGTTTTAGCTCCTTTCCTCTGGCTCTCTTTCTCTTTTAATATTAATATTAAAGCATTACTCTTGACATACATGACGACACTTTACATGTTCGAGCGTCTTTTTAAATGAGTTGTTACCACTTAAAGGAGGTTCAGGTCTTGGAAGCAGGGACCTCTGGCTGTTTCAAAGGTGATTCCTGTTGATGCTTATTGACTTTGGAACAGCCCTCTGAAGCTAAACCAGTTCATTTTTTTAAAAATGTCATAAAACTCTACTTTCAGTGGATTTTTACCTGATTTCATGACTTGATATTTTGTGGTTTGAACAATTTGAATCCTTGTTTTTATTTTGTCTTGTCTTTTTTTAATTCTCTGTCTGTTCTCTCTTCTATCAAGTAGACTGTGACCACTATTTTTGAAAAGTGCCAAATGAATAAAGTTTGTTTGATACGGGCTCCCTGTTTCATGACGAGTTGTCTCATCCCTCTCAGGAGGACGGTTTGTCTCCACGAGAACAGGAGCTGAAGGATCTGAAAGAGTCCCTTCAGGACACTCAGCCTGTGGGTGTGTTGGTGGATTGTTGCAGGACCATGGACCAGGTCAGGACCTCTCGTTTAAAAGCCACTTTACACATTTACCAAGTATAATATAATTGATGACTGCACCGCTAAGATTCATAGAACTTTGTGATTTCAAGTAACCGGCACTTTGGAGTGCAGTTATCGTGAAAGTGTTCCTGAAGAATGACATGCTAATGGGTGTCCCAGTTGTCATCTTCAAGGTCTGTCTTGCCCTCTAGGCCAAGGCAATGCTGAAGTTCATTGAGGCAATCTCAGAGAAGACCCTGAGGAGCACGGTGGCTCTGACTGCTGCCCGTGGTCGAGGCAAGTCTGCAGCTCTGGGGCTGGCTGTTGCTGGAGCTGTAGCTTTTGGGTACAGATTAATTATATAATATTCCCATACTGTATATATCAGTTTTGTCTATTATATTGTCTTCAGTCATAGTCAGTTATTGCCTGACTTTTTTACAGCTACTCCAATATCTTCGTAACCTCACCGAGCCCCGACAACCTCCACACCATGTTTGAGTTCATCTTCAAAGGATTTGATGCTCTTCAGTACCAGGTAGGCTGCCTGAGCTGCTTCTCTATATCGCTGACCGTATTTTGATGCTCTGAGCACAGACCACTCCGTATCCTTCTTTGCATTTGTAGGAGCATCTTGACTACGAAATTATCCAGTCTTTGAATCCAGAGTTCAACAAAGCAGTGGTGCGGGTGAACGTCTTCAAAGAGCATCGGCAGACGATTCAGGTGAACGAGACCCAGACCAGTCGTCTCAATTTCCTGTCATTTACAATAGTAGATAAAATACACTTATCTAATGTTCCTCTTCCTGTGACCAACAGTACATCCACCCAGGTGATGCAGTGAAACTGGGCCAGGCTGAGCTGCTTGTCATTGATGAGGCTGCAGCCATCCCGCTTCCTTTGGTTAAGAACCTGCTAGGGCCTTATCTGGTTTTCATGGCCTCCACCATCAACGGGTCAGTAATAGAGCTGGATTACATTTATAAAACCAAGTACAGAGTGACATGGATTTAAAGACAAACGAAATAAAGGCGATCAGTAACGGTTATATGTTGAACTGCGAGAATTGCTGATTTTCATTATCGATTGATCTGCAGAGTATTTTTTTCGATTAACAGTTCAGTGTATTAAATGTCAGAAAATTAATGAAAAAATGTGCATCACAATTTTCCTAAACCCAAGGTTACATATTAATTTCTGGTCTCTGCAGGTACGAAGGCACCGGACGTTCGCTCTCACTCAAACTGATTCAGCAGTTGAGGCAGCAGAGTGCAGACAGTCAGCAGAGCATGTCAGCAGAGAACAGGACCGTCAACACAGCGAGGCTAGCAGCAGGTAAATACTGTGTCTCAGTGTTTTTACTATGTGTGCGTGTCCAGTGTGTCTCTATCATCTGACTGACTGCTGTTTAATTCCTTCCCTGCACAGCTCGCTCTCTCCATGAGGTTTCTCTTCACGAGTCCATTCGGTACGCTCCAGGAGACGCTGTGGAGAAGTGGCTGAATGATCTGCTCTGTCTGGACTGTCTCAGCATTCCCAGGCTCATTTCTGGCTGCCCACTTCCACAGACCTGTGACCTGTATCCTTGATTATTGTAAAAGACTCAAAGTTGCCCCTGGTCTAGACCCACCTGTTTCACCCGATCCACAGAAGTAATACAACGAAAACATTTTTTGCACATAACTTGAAAAAACGAGCCTAATATTAACCCAGGCTACAGTGCTACATTTTTGATAGAGCTGGAGGTTGAGCCTGTATTTAGCTGGAGCAAACAACAGTGCTGGTTAAAATGAAAATGTTTATGTTGGCACATTTTATTAAACACAAGCATTTAGAGTAGGGCTGCAACTAATGATTATTTTCATTATGGATTAATCTGCCAAGTATTTTCTTAATTAATCATTTGATCTGTAAAATGTCAGAAAATACTGGAAAAAAAAGGTCTTTTTTACAAATTCCTAAGGTCCAAGTTGAGGTTTTCAGATTGATTGGTTGGGCCGACCAACGGTCCAAGACCTAAAAATATTCAATTCGCTATCAAATAAGACAAAGAAAAAGCAGCAGATCCTCACATTTGAGAAGCCGGAACTAGAGAATATCTGGTGTTTTTGCTTGAAAGTTGCCTTAAATAATTCGTTGATTATGATCATTGATGATGATTGATGCTGGTTAAGATCAACCAGTAGGTATTTGAACACTTATACAAGCCAGAGTTAGAGTTCCATCGGTTCAAGCATCAGCTCACAGCTGTCAAAAAACAAGTTTGGGCAGGTTTCAGATAATCAGTCTCCGTGTTCCCGTTAAGTCACATATCCACCTCACACATTTATAAAGATATTACTAACCTCGGGGAATGCCCAAAATGTTTCCCTGCTTTTTCTTAAATTTATTTTACGGCCGCCAGTCAGAACCGTTCAGACCAATTAATGCAGCATTAAAAATATCAAATTTGATCATAACTTAGCTGAATTGAATCGCAAATAAATCTAAAAACTTCAAATCAGGTTTGAATTGCAGCATATTGGATGGTTACAGATTTACCTGCAGAGTTTGACACACTCCTCCAGCCTGTACTTGAGTCTGGAACGGAAAAAATTTGTCGATTTTCCTGCTTTGGTCCTTATCCCACACCGTGCAGATATTATGTGAACAGAGACACGCTATTCTGTTACCACAAGGCATCTGAGGCGTTCCTGCAGAGGCTGATGGCTCTCTATGTGGCATCGCACTACAAGGTGAGATAGTTAACTTGTAATAAAATAATTCTGATTTATCCAGTGAGCATAGTGTCTTACACACAGCATTGTGTCATCCTTGTGTTTAATTTGCTGACTCATTGTTTCTTCCGGCTCCAGAATTCCCCCAACGACCTGCAGATGTTGTCCGACGCTCCGGCCCATCACCTCTTCTGCCTCCTGCCGCCTGTTCCTCCCACACAGAACTCACTACCTGAGGTCCTCGCCGTGGTGCAGGTAAGACACTCAGGACCCCTCGTGAAATTATGTGTTTTATAACGGCTGCCGTGCGTTTGAAAGCAAAAAGTTGGGAGTAGGAGACTTTCTTTTACTTTTTTTTTTTTTAATGAGATCAGACTCCAACAATCTGAGACCGACCTTTTTATGTATGGCATCTTACAGCCAAAATCACAAACACACATGAGCTCCAGCCTAATTTCTTAAGACTTTGCTTGTGTTTTTGTGACAAAACTGTTTTGTTTTGTTTTTTTAATTTATTTGAGTCACCCGTGCATTTGTTCGTCTGTGGTCCCTCAGGTGTGTCTGGAGGGAGAAATATCTCGGCAGTCCATCCTAAACAGCCTCTCCAGAGGGAAGAAGGCCTCTGGTGATCTCATTCCATGGACTGTGTCGGAACAAGTACATACCAGTCACTAAGTTTCAGAAAATCATCACAGCACATGTTCCCACAGTGCAAACATGAATCGTTCCCTCTTTTCTTTGTAGTTCCAAGACCCGGAGTTCGGCGGCCTCTCTGGAGGAAGAGTGGTGCGAATCGCTGTCAATCCAGACTACCAGGGGGTAAGAACTTTCAAAGGCCTCGGCTGTTTATCCAGTTTTTTTTGTGTTTTTTTTTTCTTTTAATTAACTTTCATGTGTGTAACGGGGTCTCCACCTGTCCAACAGATGGGTTATGGCTCCAGAGCTCTCCAACTGCTGCAGATGTACTATGAGGGCAAGTTTCCCACCATGGATGAGAGCACACACTCGAACCACAATGAGATCACCTCCGTCAGCAGTGAGGTAATACAATTAAAACCAGAAAACGTATTGAGCAACATTTGAGACAGATAAATTCCCTACATGAAGTGTAAAAAATACAATTTAGACGAGGCGGATTAAAAGGACACATCTGTGACACAAACTCTGTCCAGGCTGTCAGTCTTCTGGAGGAGGTTATCACACCACGGAGGGAGCTCCCCCCTCTGCTGCTGAAGCTGAGTGAGAGGAGAGCAGAGAGACTGGACTATTTGGGAGTTTCCTATGGCCTTACCACACAGCTGCTCAAGTGAGTGCCCTTAAATATGGAGAGGGGAGGTGGGTGGTAATATTTTTTGACGATTTTGGAAATGTTGAAAACCTTTTGTTCAACCTGACAGGTTCTGGAAGAAAGCAGGTTATACTCCAGTCTACTTAAGACAAACCCCTGTAAGTATTTATTTTTTTTAAATGTTGTCTTAGTGTTTTAATGTTTCTGTACATTGCGCTGTTGTCACATGCTGTAATTTTTGGTGCGTGTGGTTGTATCTAGAACGACCTGACAGGAGAGCACTCTTGTGTGATGCTGAAGGAGCTGAATACAGATGAAGCCCCAGAGCAGAGCCAGTGGCTGTCTGCCTTCTGGAAAGGTGAACCTTCCTGCACGATCTCAGGAGACCTGGGTTGTTGTAAAACTTACTATGGTCCTCCATAACAGTAATCGTTTTCCTTAGATTTCCGCCGGCGCTTCCTGTCCCTCCTCTCCTACCAATTCAGCAGCTTCCACCCAAGCCTGGCACTCAGCATCCTGCAGAATAAGAAGTCCAAGGAGGAGACGAGCAGTAAGACCCTTCTACCTGTACACTGATCAGATTTCCTCAGCGTCTCACATTCCTGATCTGCCACGTCTCTGGTCTCCGCAGCACTCAGTAGCACCGAGCTGGCAGCCCAATTCAGCCCTTACGACCTCAAACGTCTGGAGTTGTATTCCAGGAGCATGGTGGACTACCACCTCATCATGGACCTGATCCCAGCTGTGGCACGCATGTTCTTCCTCAAGCAGCTCGGTGACCTCTCCCTCTCAGTAGCACAATGTGTAAGCATCCCCGCTGGTTTGGAAACCCCAGTTGTCCCTTTCCCGTGACCAAAATCATGTTTTTGTAGATGTTGATTGGCTGTTGACTGTTCTTCTCCAGGCGTTACTGCTGGGTATAGGGTTGCAGCACAAGTCGGTGGACGAGCTAGAAAAGGAAATTGAGCTCCCAAGCTCGCAGCTCATGGGCCTCTTCAACCGTCTCATCCGTAAAATTGTGCAAGTGAGTTGACATAAAATGGTGGAAGTTATATTGAAAATGTAGTGTTAATTTTAATAATACTCGTCTTTATACAACTGCAATGATGTTAGTACTTTCTGTTGTTCTCACCTTTACTATTCTAGGCCTTCACCAGCATCCAAGAAAATGCAATTGAGGCAGAGATGGTGACCACTAAAGATGTTACCATGGAGCCAACTGTCAGAAGCCTTAATGATGATCTGGTATGTGTCAGCACTCAGTTATATGCGATACATCATTAGTGCAGAAATAATTAGTGATCGAATAAGCAATTAATAGGCTGGCATGCCAAACATTTGCTAGTTTCAGCCTCTCAGATGTGAAGATTTGCCAATCTTCTCTGTTTTATATCATCTTAAATTTAATATCTTTGTGTTTAGGATTGTCGGTCAGTAAAGTAAGCAATTCAAACACAACCTTGAGTTTCAGGACATTCTGATGGGCATTTTTCACTATTTTCTGACATTTTATAGACTTAACGCTTCTTAAAAAATATTAGCAGATTAATTACTTAAAATACTATGTTGCAACCCTAAACCTAGAATGTATCTGTTTTGAAAGAAACTTAAAAAAGGAAATGGTTTTCCCTCCATTAATAGAAAGAAGCGGCTAAGGAGTTTGAGGAGCGACACAAGCAGGATATAGAGAAAGTGAAGGAAATGGACTTGGAAGAGTGAGTATAAAGTCAGGAGTGTGGTCTTGGTCATTATTTGTCAAGGCGTGTTTGAATCACGGCAATATTCACTGAAGCTGTAATAATGTCTTTTGTATTTGCAGGTACAGGATCCGTGGAGATGATGAGGAGTGGGACCAGGTGTTGAAGAAAGCAGGGAACACGGCTGTCATCAGCATAAAGAGGTGAATGTGACATTCAGGATCTTAGGAAATACTGTGCGGTTGTTTGGTTGTTGTAGAAACGTTTTGTAATGATGTCTTACTCCCAACAGTGACAAGAAGAGGAAGTTGGATGGGGGAAACGCGACAGCAAGCAATGGGGGTCCCCAGCACGGGAAACTGAAAAAGAAGGAAATGCAACACGGCAAATTCAAGAAGAACAAGGACAAGCATGGCAAATTCGGAAAGAAGGCGTGACCATAAACGGTGCTGCATTGACAGGACAGTGGGTACAAAGCAACAGCAACATGGGCTGTAATTTAGAGAACTTTGGATGGACTTGGAGATACTGAAGAGCATCCGAAAGACTGGATATACATTAAAAAATTTTTTTTTTTTTTAAATTAAATCCCTGGCAATTTCTTTGAATTCAGCTCATCCATCTACATTATGTCATAACAAGTTTGTTGTTTTTGATGTATTTTGTGTGCAACAAAGACAATTTATAGCAGCAAGAAATAACACACTTCACACTTGTACTAAACAAGTATCATTTATTTTCACTTATTTCAAACATTACCTGTAACTTTTACTACCCTTTTAGTAAACGACATGATTTTTACAAAGACTTGTACAAAGTTAATGAAAACTTTCTTTAAAACTGAAACCTGAGCTATATGACTGGCTTTAGGCTCCACAGAACGGGTCACTGGAACACCTGAGGCTGTAAATCAGTCCACTTCTGTTTGAGCTGCTGTTTCACGGTCTGCGGTGCGAAGATACAATCTATGGCCTGCTGGGAGAGCTTCCAGACGGCTTCACGACTGAGACCAAACGTGGAAGCTGCCAGCTGATACTCCCGAGACAAGTCTGTACAGAACACCCCTTTATCATCAGTCTGTAATGTGACAAAGAATAAAAATCATTCATGTTGAACTTTGTTTTTCTTCCCAGCCATCAAGTGCCATTTCAGGTTCTACATAAATTCTTTTTTTTCTTTTTAAAAAAAAAAATAAATCAGAATCAAGACTGAGTATTGAATGGAATTGTGTCCATAGCGCCATGTGTTAGAAAAAAAAGTTGGCCCCTATGTTTAGTCATTGTCTTATTTAGTTATTTCTTACATATATTTTATGAATTAAATCAAATAGGTTAATTTTTTTACTGTACTCAGGAAAACACGGATACAATTCATGGATCAGAGACTTTAAAAACGCAGACTAAACAATTCCCAGAGAGCATCACAGATTTCAAAGTGCATACATTGAGGAAACTTACACAAATCACGCTTGGATGTCCCAGCTCGTACCAGTACTTGAAGTGATGTTTGGAGTAACATGACACAGTTTGTGCTTTAATATTTGATGTCAGGCATAGTTCTACAAGTAAAGCAAGTTGGGAGATCAAAAGCCAGGTCAACATACTGTACAATCCACAGAATTTTCATCATTTCATCTCAGTCTTACCCAATGGTATGTTGTTCTTGAGCACTTTGTCAACCAGAGTTTGAGATCCACCCACTTCAGGATGCAAGAAGGTGCCGTGACCGATCCTGTCCGGAGGAAGATTCAACAGCAAGTCTGACTCCTCCAGCTGGGACGGTACCTGCAACATTTTTTGCTGCAGTGTCACCGCACGCACAGATAAGGTGAGGAATGTCAAATGATAAAAAGAATGTGACGGTCATACTTCCAAGAGGTGCAGTGACAACTTCAGCCCACAGTTCTTGGCCCTCTCTAGAGCTGGAAGTAGATATTTTCCATGGCCTACCTTAGAATGAAAATTGCATTAATTAACAAGTATTGACATAATCCAGCAGAGACCCCCCCACCCCACCATACATCCCTCCACCATTCTGGAGGCTGCAGTATGTCGTGTTTGGGTAATAAAAGTAGAAGTAGAAGTACTTATTCTGAGTATGTAGTACCCTGTAAGTGCTTTAATGTTACAGCTGTTACAGCTGTTCTAACTTAGTGGTTTACAAAGTTGCACCCTAATGTGCTATCAACACCTTCGTGAGCTACTTAAAGTGAAAGGGGGAAAAACAGGGTGCCCTGGTTCAAAGAAATTTAAGAACCACTTGTCTAATTTGTTAAATTTTTATTAGTCGTGTTTTGACTCTAGGGATACATCATATTATCATATCATCATATTGAGTTAAACTGAATTTTTTTTTTTAATCACAGGTCAATCTTTTTTGCTACTTTCCACCTCTGCAAGCCTCAAACTGGTTGACTGACCATTGGATCTCCACTCAGGTCGAGTCCCACCACCAGACCATCAGAGGACAGCAGGAACTCCTCAGCCAGTTCCACTGTCTCCATGGCAACTTTTGCCCCATTCCTGCGGTCAATCGCCACCAGAAACCTTCAAGATAAATGGTCACGCTTAGTATCGTGCGCTACTGTGGCCAGCACTCGAGTTGTTGGAATGTCATAGCCAAACATTATGCAGTATTTTGATAGTTTTATCACTAGCCAGTGATGGTGGTGGAAGTGTGTCTAATAGAGCCACACCTCCAACAACCAAGATAAATTTCTGTACTTTTTGTACACTGCAATAATACAGGCTACGCCTACCTGACGTCAATGTCCAATCCTTCATTTTTACACAGCTGGATGGCTCTGATGATAGTTTCAATGTATCTCCTTTTTGTCAATCCTTGGGGAAAAGATAATGAACTTTTTTCAATTATTGATTAACCCACAGATTATTTTTTTGATTATTAGTTTTGTTATATCAAAAAATGTTTTTTAAAAAAGCCCTATACATTCCCATAGCCCAACATGATATCTCCAGATGTCTTGTTTTGCCTGACAAAGAGTCAAAAATCCAAAAATATTAAGTTTACTGTCATGTATGACAAAGTGAAGCACCCACTCCCCACATCTGAGAAGCAGGAAACAGCAAATTTGTGACATTTTCTTCCCCTTAGAAAAAAAAAAAAAAAAACCTGATTATTCAGTAATCAAAAGAAATGACTTTCCTGCTGATCGACCAATCAATTACCGGGCTAATCACCGCAACTGTATTTGTAATTTTGAAAATTTGGTAAAACAATCGTGACAGTAGATCATACAATCAAAATATTAGGCTCCGTGTTAAGTATCGTTACCCGTTCTTTTCTGCTCCCTTGGTGTACTTCTGAGCTCTAAATATTTGACAGAATCAGCTGCAAACTCCCTGATTACATCTGTGGCCACCTGGAAAGAAAAAAAACAAAACATCTGTTGCTTATATTCTGGGCAAACGATTGGATAAAAGAAAGAGCAATACATGAGTTAATTTATAACTGAGGGCCAGTCGTCACCATCAGGATGTCCTCCTCTGTGTCCACCAGCTGATGGATGACCTTGAAGACCTGAAAACAGCTGCGGACATGCGCGCCATGTTGTTTAAATGTTGACCCGCTTAACAAAGACAACCCTTTCCTATTGCCTGTACTAATGTCTACGTGAATACAGATCATTTGCTCCACACTGAGCCTACAGAAACGATTTTCTACTTATCATTTTTCTTAAAAACGATTCTGCACAATTAAGTGAATTAAAAAGAATGAATGAAATTACGAGTCAAGTTACATCAGTTACACCCGTTTGATGCCAGACAGCCCCTCTAGCTCTCGTGTTAAACTTTGAACTACAGACATCACGCTATACGCACTCATCCAGTGTCCTCCGCTGGCCTTTGCCGATAGCAGTCATGCCGTGGTCAATGTCGAGATGAGGTTTTCGGTCGATGAGTTTCTTGATGGTCTCGGAGCTGACAGACCCGTTGAGGTGCGCGTGAAGCTCCTGGTGACCGTTAAAACCCCGATATTAGCATGTAGCCATCACAAACGTTAACCACATTCGGTTACTCTTTTCTAAACACTAAGTTATGTTCGTCCTTCCCGTCAAACTTCCTTCAGTACATTTTTCTGACTTACCACTTTTGGCAGCTGCCGATAGAAGACATCAGCCTCATTATCCATCACAAAATACAACAAAGAAAGAGCCAGCTAGTGTGCGAGTCCCCGAGCTATTTACTGTCACATAACGCGGACAAACCGCCTCTGTTTTCAGGCTGCATTTTCCTGTTGCACCACCAAGTGTATCAGAGAAATAAGCCCGGCCAAGTTGTAGTGGATCCCCTCGTCAAGGTTCCGCTACTTCCGCCGTCCTAACAACGCTGTCGTTTCGGTTTCTTTGTACAAGATAAAGACAATGACTCTTATTTCCTTATTGATTTTTATTCCTTTCCTATATTCACGAATGTAAATTTACTAACACAAAACTATTGTTTGCTGTATATTTGAAGGAAACTGAGCATTACACAGCCACTATCTCACCCTCCTTAAATAACAAAGTGTTTTTATTTTTGTTTTTTTTAAATCAATTTTCTAGCGTTACTACTTGATGGTACTGTTACCTTCATTCTATACTGCACTTGATAAATTTGATTAACTTAAAAGGTTCCACAGTCTGTTATGGCACTATTTATAGTTTTAGTTTTATGAGCTGTTTGTAATGCGTTTTACTAATGTAATTAATGGCTCTATTACCGGTTAATAAATACTTTACTAATGCTTTATAGATCACTAATTGAAACAACTTTTGGGTCGCCGGGTTCGCTTGACCTCTCACCTTTTTGAAAAGGGCTGTAGGGAATCTGGACCAAAGTCCATTTATAACCAGCTCATTAACATTTATAAATGCAGACTTGATGATTTGGAGAGTTCTCCCCGAGAGTAAGTGTCATGCTGAAGGAGGATTTTCCACAACCCGGAAAGCCAAAAGTGACTATTATTAATGGCTTATCTGTAAAGCAAAAGTGATTTATTGACCATTAATCACATTTTATGAAGCCTTTATAAATGATGTCTGATCAGAAATTGGTACCAAATAGATAAATAAGTAAAAGCATTGCAATGCTGAGCAGCCCACCTCGTAAGTTACAGTTTCAAAAATATTGGCATTTCGACTACATCTACTATGTGAGACTTAACTATTTTATTTTTCCAAATTCTACAGAAAATATTACGCTTTTTTGACTTAACCACATTTATTGAATGGCTGTAATTATCTGGTTACTTTGCGTTTTTTTTGTAACGATTTTTATTTAAAACACCATCAAATATCAGCAGTGGAAGAAGTATTCATATCCTTTACATAAGTAAAAGCAGCAATACTGCACTATATAAATGAAAGTAAAAGTCCTGCATTCAGACTTTTACTTTAAAGCATCGGCAGAATATACTTGAAGTATCAAAAGTAAAAGTAATTATTATCTAGAATGGCCCATTTTTGAATGTTAAATTACATATATTACATAACTGCATTATTAATACTGATGCATTAGTACATAGGCAGCATTTTAATGTAACTGGTCAATGTGGAGCAAATTTCAACTACTTTGTATGCTACTATGTAGTTTTATCTATAATTATGGCTGGTCATAGTTTATAGGATGACATGTTTAATTTGTAAAATCTTTATCACCAAAATAACTAACTGGCAGCTCTCAAACACATAAAATGTAGTGGAAGGTAGAAAATCCAAATATCTCTCAAAATTGTTCTGGTACCATTTGTGAGTAGAGTATTTGAGTAATATTAAAGCACACTTTTACACACTGAGTTTAAACTGCCATTTACTTGTACAATATTAAATATTGTTCAATTTTCATAAAAAAATATGTAAAGAAAAATCCCAAAACAATCTGCAAAAAAAAGAATTATTTTTTATTGTTGAAAATGGCATCATGGTAAATTTATTAAAATGTTCTTTTTCCTCATAACATACAAAAAACCAGATATTTTGATTAAATCATTAGATTCACAAAATATGTCAAATATGTCAGATGGAAAATTCTGTACATGTGAATGATGACTACATGACTGAGCTGAATGGTTTTCTTATATCAGTAGTGAATGTGACATTTGTCCAAACTTGTGCTTCTTTTTTTGTGACGTACAGAGGGATCCAAAAGTATGCATTTTAAAAATTGCACAACCACGAACTAATAAAGCTGCTTAATTATAGTTATTTTAACTTAGTCCTTTCAACAAAATAATTCAACATTTACCAGTTCATGCAAAAAAGGTGTACCTGGAAACTGTAAAAGAAAAATAATACAGCCAGTAATGATGTATCAAGGTTGCATTCCTATTTTTGAAGCGTCTTTCCTCTTTAAACGGATACCATTAGTCAAATGATGTTCACAAGTTCATAAAATGAAATGATGCTGCCACCGACATGACCAAGGATAGCAGAGGAAAGGACACAAAAGATATAAAAAAAAAAAAAGGTCAAGGAACTGTGGCTCTGAGGCAGCACTCGTTGATATGACAGTTAATCATTCACTCTTGATAACAGAGCACAGGAAGACTTACTAGAACAACTGAGCCAGTAACTAAGAGTCACTGCAGTTTAAACAACCTGAGACACTATGAAACCTACATTTTGACAGTCGTAATTAACAGTTAATGAAAAGTGTTTGTCGTGAACTTTGCCAAATAATACAGTCCATGAGATACATTTTTTCGTCCCCGGTTATGGTCCAAGTGGTCAAAATGAAGGAAGAGAAAAGTCACTTTTCGCCTCTCTTCTGTCAGATCTAGGGTTGCAGCGGTATTAGATTTTCACAGTGCGATAACCATCTCAGAAAATATCACAGTTTCACTGTCTCGCGGTTTTTAACAATTACTGTCATTATCAGTTACAATGACCCTTAAAGGCATGAAAGCATATTAATTTGCACGTTAGAACCAGCGGTGGAGGAAGTATGGACATCCTTAACTTAAGTATATGTGATCTTGAAGATGGGTGAATAAATCAATTTAAATTTGAAAACTGGATATCTGTCCTCTGAGGACAAGCCCACGTTCATTTTTGGAATATCCAAAGTAATCCCACGCTGCTGATTTGAATTTCTTTTTCAAGGAATGGAGATTGGTGATACCAGTGTCGCTTCTCGCTGCCACTTTTCTACGCTGCGTTTGTGTGCGTGGCGCCAGTTGCCGAGTCTGACAGGCAGTCAAGGAGGAAAGGAGATGCGCTTGTGCAGGTGAGATTCTCCTTTCGGTTGCTTTTTTTTTTTTTTAATAGCAGTAATAAGCAAATGTACATGGTTTGATAACCATCAATTTTCATACTATGGTATACGGTGAAACCGGTATACCACTGCAACCCTAAGCAGTTCTCTCATTGTTTTTTTCCCATCCCTTGGCTGATATGTTGTAGCCACTCCTTCAGCATTTGAAAGCTTGGTCGAGCAGCAGGATCCAGGTTCCAGCACTGTTTCATGATGTTATACACCACCTCAGGACAACCATCTGGACAGTCCATTTTGTATCCCTTCTCCACTCTAGGCACTACATCTTTTAATGGCTACAGAAAAAAAGTAAAAGTTGTTGTTAGAAAGTGTGTCACTGGCAGCAGAAAATATAACTTCTGTGTCACACAATTTGCAATCTCAAGCAAAGCAAAGTTACTGGTGAAAATTGCATTCAACACATTAAAGAACACAGTAGATACAGGTTTTTTTCTTTTAAATCAAAATCTTGTATGAAACCAGGAATTTTGTTCCAACATTTCTTTTCTTTACCAGTTATTGATTTTCATTTATGTACTTAAATGAAACATTTCAATTTTTTATAGAAGTCAGAAAGCATATCACCAGTGTGCCTATAAGCATAATAAAAAATATATTCTCAAGCATTAATGCCACAAAAAATAGTCTAGACTGTAAACTCATTGCTGATTAATTAATCTATGGATTAATTCCTGTTTAATATTTTCTGTATGCCTCACAAAAAGATATTGATACTTACAATTCTTGGATAAGGCACACGGCCAAAGGAGTAAATCTCCCAAAGCAAAATACCGTAGCTCCAAACGTCTGATTTGGTGGAAAATTTCTATCGATTAAGAGAAAAAAAACATTTTCAGAGTTTCTTGTGGTGGGTACACATGGCAAAGCACACCACTCGGCATGGTCAGCACTCCAATCTAAATAACAGTGTACCTTTTCTCTGAGGGCCTCTGGGGATGTCCACTTCACAGGCAGCTTAGCAGTATCCTGAGTGGAAGAGGCCTCCTTGGTCAGACCGAAGTCGCTGACTTTGGCGATGTTGTCCTCTGACACAAGAACGTTTCGGGCTGCTAAGTCTCGGTGGACAAAGTTATTTGTTTCCAGGTACGCCATGGCTTCACAGACGTCTCTGTGCAGGTACAGAAAAGTCAAAAACCCGAAGGATGTTTCCATTTTAACTCTTAAACCTGGGCTCAAGTATATGCTGAACACATTTTCTGATGATACTACAAGGTACAGTGTGGAGTATTCTTCTAAACAAACATGGTTTATTTTACCTTCAGTATTTCTCATCTAAAATGTGTCCACCTGACAAACAGGCCCAATAAATTTACAATTTCATGAAACATTTGTGAAGCTGATTTCTCTTCATCTTCTCCTTGTTTGCTCATGCATTGCTTCCTTTTACATTGGATTATCGCCACCAACTGTTGATTTGTGTAACTGCCTGAAGGTATTTGGTAATAATGGTTCATTTTTGATGTAGGCCCACATGCAAGTCTAAAGTACAAAGACATGAAGCAAGAGTAAATCCAGTTTCCAACCTTAGTAAGATTTTCCTAAAATCATTAAACCATAGTAGCATTATTAGTAAATATTTTAAGATCTAAGTGTGAAAAAAAACTGATAGTGGACAAAGCATTATGGTAGATGCATACTCAAACTTTAATGTAAGCGATTGCTCAGTAAACCCACAAGACAAATTCTCAAATCAAAATGCATAGCGCTAATCTTGTTTCCCGTCCTGGCGCAATATGCCCCCCCACCACATATTTGCATTTTGAACTTCTACAGTTGCCAGAGTATCACATCCACCTGCATGCTCACGTGGGCGAGCCGAACGACAAACAAATCTGCGACCTGCTCATCACAACAGTGCTCCACAGTGCCTCTAGTGCTCCGAAACTCCACAGTCTACCTTTAATACAGTATATTTCTAGATATTGTAGACATCTGCTGAAATACGCACAGTGCAAAATTAAGGAGAGCTTCACCACCAAGTACTGTCCGGCCTCTGGAACGTAAGAAATCAACCAAACAGCCCTGAAAAGAACAAACACACGTGCGACATGTTCATAACTATCTTCTGGATGTTGACAGATTATCAGACAGTCAGTCAACCACCCACCTTGGCCATGTACTCAGTAACTATGAACAGACTCCCGTTTTCCTCTACAATCACTCCAAGCAGCTGCACCAGGTTATCGTGCCGTAGTTGTCTGAGGGAGAAGAGGAGCACATGGACATGTTATTTTTGGCTTTATTTGTGTGTCTGAAAAAAGAAAGCAAGACAACATATTTAACGATCCTTACGTCATGACAGAAGCCTCGGCGATAAAAGCCTGTGCTGTAGCATCATTTTTTATGCACTTCACAGCTACTTTAGTCCCTCTGTAGTCTCCCACCATGACATCTGGAACAATCACAAGCAATAACAATGCACTATCAGTCAGGGAAACTGCGTTTCTCTGACCCTAAGCTGAAGAAAAGATACAAGTGTAGCAGGAAAAACGCATGTGATGTTGAAATTTTATCCTGATACAACACCTACAAAAAAAAGTTAACCTGGATTCAAACTGTACAAGAGATAGGGAATATGTTTTATAGTTAAAATTTATTAATCTGTTATTTAAATGTGCTTTATCCAAACATTTTACTAAATTAACAATCTTCATGACTATGAAAATTACATATATCTTTGAAATACATATCTGATCTCTACTACATGTAAGCAATAAAATAAAATTGGGTCACTTGTACTACGCAGTGTAAACTTAGCCAAGGTTTAAATGTGAACTTGCCTCCAAACTCTCCTTTTCCGATAACCTGCTGCAGTTTGAGGTCCTTTCTGTTCATTGACCAGCCACCTGTTGGCCATTTAAAGAGAGAACAACATGCAGCTGAGACATAACAGGCTCATACATGCTTCTCGTAAACATAAAGGCTGCAATGTCATAGTAGCATGAATTGTAAAAGACTGACAAACTGAGCCTTACTCCTGGAAAATTCATCCTGAGCGGCCACCGTCCCCTCCTCCACTTTTGGTTTGATTAGTCTGGTGCACAGGCCATCTGCATCTTTGGTGTAGTGCTAGATACCAACGGAGAAAAAAATTAAAAACTAACCAGGAGAAACCAGGAGTAAAATGGACATAAAGTGAAAAAAAAAAAAAGCATTACACCACTTTGCAGTTCCCCAGAAGAGTGTCTGCTGCTCATGGCCGTATATAGTCAAAGAAAATTTCACTAGGGCACAGGAAAACACCAGAACCACCTTCATTACAGTATTGGTTTAATTACTTGTCAAGCTTGCCACACGCTCAGGTTTGCTCTGAGGGACAAAGTTACGGACTTTAGGGAAAAGGTGGTCCCCCTTCATGCTTTTCTGTAAAAAAGTAAATTTTGACCAATTTGAAATGATAACTCCCAGTCCTTATCAGACATCTGTTAGACCAGTAGCCAGTAGTGGCTAGCAGTGGCTACTGGTCTAGAGTGGCTTTCTTCTTGATGTATTTAATTTCTCTCCTTTCCTTTAGATTTTCTGCTTGTTTTGTCAGCCCGCCCACTCTTCACCACGTTAACTGTTTTGTGGCTTCACTGTGTTCTGATGTAGCGGCAACTTGCTTAACACTAACGGAGCTTCAATGAAGATACATATGACCAAAAAAAAACAAAAAAAAAACCCTCCAGCATTACAGTTTAGAGGCAATAAAGCTAACTGAGCAGTGCTCCACAATGACCAATAGGGGGCTGTCTGGTCAAATGAGAAAAGACAGAATGGCCAACTGACAAGGTTTTCCCTTAAATAGGTCGTACTGAACTTACGCATCTACTTTACTCTGTGGAATATATAGTATGCTGCCGTTCAAAATAGGCAGTTCTCACAGAAGAAAGTGTCGAGTAAAATGCCTGGTGTCTTTTTGAGGTTAGAACTCTGAACCTCAGCTTTCTGTTCACTCTTCCTCTTTGACACTTCCTGTTCATTATTTGTTCCAGGAACTGTATGTGGTCTATGAGGTAGCACAGAGACATAGGGACTGTAAAACAGGAAAGTTAGCTATACATACAGTAGTGTAATGCTCAATATAGCACCAGAGCAAACAACAAACAAAATCTTGTTTTTATTTATAAAAACAAAACCCAATTTTGTGTCTTACCTCTACCAGCTGCATGAGGTTCTCAAAATAGCCCTCATCATCAATAGTGAGCTTGCCGTTGTGGTAGATGATGTGGTAGTGCTCCACCTTGCCATCACAGCTCACGCACAGGGTGTAGTCGCCGGGGAAGTTGGTGCTCTCTCGCACTAAGAACATGCCCGTTTCAGGCGGGTGAAGCAACTGCTCTGCCTGATCCCGTGTTATCTTCCCGTGGAACCAACTGGGAGTGGAAGAGCCAGAGAGGCATCAGCACACCCATGACACAGACCACCACAACTCCATCACCAAAACTAATAATTACATAAAAGAAGATGAATTAAATAAATAGAAACTCAATGTTATGAAAATGTAGTACAAAAATCCTATAAATGATGATATGTATAGACTTCATAAAACCAAATGATTGAAATCTACTTGGATCCTTTCTGCTGACGTCCTTCTGTCTGCATCAATCAATACAACGCATACAGTATTTCACATATTTTACTCATTTCTACCCAGTAGTTTTTCTCTGCAGTATTTTAAAGCATGGCTTAGTTTATTTTGTATTTGATTTTACTCTTGTCTCTTTTTCTCTTTTTTTATGTTGTAATGCACTTTGCAACTTTTGTTTTAAAAGTACCGTATAAGTAATAATTGCTATTATTGCATATACATTTAACCTTTCCATTACATTTCTGGATAGTGCCTCACATGCAGGAACTGGCTCATGTGGTCCCCCTGCAAAAAGGAGGAGATGGCGGTGACCTTAACATCCCATTTCCAAGCTGTCCCTTTTCTATTTTTCTCTCTTCCTTTTCTTACAATTTGTTCTAGATGGCTCATGTACTGAACTTTTGCCCTTTTTGTCATTTTAAGAATTGATGTTTCTATGAGACTTTGTGGGTTTCAGTGTAATATTTCACTGGTTTGTACTTCTGATAATTTACAATGTTTCCTATTCAGTAAGTTGACGAGGGAATTAGCTTTAATTAGCCGCAATATTTTATTTTCTTCCTGAGTGTGTTTGCTGATGGGTTTGTTGATTATTTGGTCCCTAGGAAAGGCTGAATGTTCTGTGTGCGTATGTATGTATGTGCAGTGTTGACAGCGTGCAGGAGCTGACTTTTTGTTTTGAATAAGTTCTCCTGCTTGTCATAAATCCTGGCAGCACTTGTGAATTATCAGCTGAAAATATTATTTTTCCTTTTTCTACATCAATCTGGTTTAATACCCATCATTGAACCATATCAGCTTTTAGTTTTAAACAATCGGATTAACAATTTTGACAACATAAAACGCTGTACCTTCATATCTATAGATTTGTCAAAAGCATTTGACACAGTGGGCCTTTCCTTATTTTTACAAAGATTATCCTTTGTCAGCATTGGAACGGATGGCTTTAACTGTTTTAAGAGCTGTTCATCAGTGTGTAAAAGCAGAGATGACCAAATCTAAATTCCTGCCAGTCAATAAGGGAATACTGCAGGGGTTCACTTTGGGCCTTTGTTGCTGATTATCTTCCATTAGCCCTTGCAAAATGTTCATCTGTCTTTGTTTAATACACTTCAATAACAGTTATTTACCCTAAATGGGTCCTAAATGCAAATAGAATAAATACTGTTATCAGTCAGAGGTATAGATTACAGTATTTTGCATATGCACTGTGACCAGCTTTATTACTGAGAGAGTCACAGAACGTACAGTAACTTCATTTGCATCTGGCTCCATGAGAAAGTTGCATTTAACTATCACATAAAAAATCTTGTTGGAAAGCTGAGACAAAAGCTTTTTTCACTGAAATAGAAGCAGCTTCTCCCTGGGTTGTAGGAGGAGGTTTGCTTGAGCAGTTTTGCTTTTCAGTTCTGTAGTTTTATTGGCATATTACCTTGTCCAATTAGAGGCCGACAGATCCCCTGTACCATTTTGCTTACAGATTAATTACTGGTGATATTTACAATAAATAGAAATGCATTTTATAGGAGGAGGCCAATTGTTCCTTGACGTGTGTCTGTTCTTTTAACCTTTTTTTTCACTGTACTTGTAAAAAGATGTGTCTGTACAAGATGGGATGTTCAGACACATTAGACATGAGACATTACATGTGTATGAACATGCAGACACATAGTAACTGAGGATTTATGGTCATTGCTGGGAAGACTAGACAAAGGGAAGCTCAAGTACGGCTGGTATGTCTTCTTAATGGCCATATTTTGTACATTATGTTTCATATTGTCTTTCTTTGTTGTTTTTTTTGGCCCTGGTTGTTGGACTAGGTAGATTTGCCTTCACAATGTCTTGCATGACATCATTTTGTGATCATGTGCACTATAAATAAGCCTGTCATTCACACACATGTGCATGCACATGGAAACCCCTTCATATGAATAAACGAGGAGATTTTTTGCGATTTCACTCTCAGATAGAAAACAAACAACAGGAAACTGTGCAGAGTTCAAGGAAAGCTGAGCTGGAAACAGACACAAGTTAACTGCAATTACAACACAGCCCGACCCAACTGTGGTCTCCATTCACATAACTACAGTGTCACTGCCACGACCAATAAGCCATCTGCGTTCAGCAACCACAAGGCCATAGGAAGAGGGCAAATTCGAGCTATTTTAGCCGTCGTTGCAGCCACTACACAAAGCTGATGTGGTGGCAGCCTTTCAGATATAGACAGCAAATACGTGAACCTAATCCTGTTTGCCTTGAACGTGAAAGATGACATGGGCCATCAGAACTAAATAAGCCACAGAAATCTATGTACTCACGGCATTAGACTCAGCTTGCCTCCAGATTTTACACCTTCCCTTTTCTGAACATAGTTGGCTGGGATTGTTCCCTCACGACCTGCAGAATTTTTGGCTTTGTACCAGTTTGGATCCTGAAACACAAAATGTAAGCAATGGCAAACATTAATAAATATTAATGTGGAGTAGGTAAGATTTAACACAAGTCATTCCACGACTTCTCACTTTTAGAGACCATAAGTGTCACTGTCAAATTCCCATATTGCATTAGAACTAAAAAGCAAAACTCTACCTTTATAGAAACACAAGGCAGACGTGTAGCATTTGAAACATTACCTTCGTGACGACAATGATAGTCAACACATCTCCTTTGTTAAAGGGCAGGTCCTGTTCTGATGTGCCTTTGAAGCTGTACCTGGCCACACACTCTGTGCCCTGCGGCCATGGAGTCTATGGGAACATGGGCAGATCGCTAATTAGTAAACAAATTACATTTTTGTTTGTGTATCTATGTTTTGACACGCACCCGTTTGTACGCTAGAGGCCTGTCTTACCTGGACCTCGGTCATGATGAGGCGGTTCGATCCTCTCACAGGTGAGGTTTTCTAGCTGCTACCATTAGAGCTGGTAAACACACACACCTACAGTACCTATGAAGAAAAACAAAGTTTATTTATGACAAAGCCGCTTCAAAAGTATTCACTTAACCACAGACAAATTCTCAGGCTTTTGCTGTGCAGGGGCACATGGTAATTCACTGCAAACAAGTCAGCTATTATCAGAACACACTAGATTAGTGTAAGATCAGGCAGTGTCAGTAGAAAGAACTGGCTCATAAAGAAAGCAGAACTAACAGGTCTCTTTTTTAATCACACTTTCACAACTGGGGCAGAATGTTTCCATGACGCAGAACAATAGTATGAACATAAAGGGACCAGCTTCCAGTGGGTAGATGGACCAGTAACTCACATAAAAAAGACAGAAATATACCATAACATGCATTTTTGAATAATATTAAAGCTGATGAAAAGCAAAACAACTTGATCTACTTTGTACTTTGTATTTCATATGGTGACACTGTCCATTTTGACCTAAAATGGACACACACTGGTTCTAAGCCTCACTGACTGGGCCTTGCAGGAATCAAGATAGCTCTCTTCAGCACTGGAATGCAAACTTGTGGTGAGATCTGACCAGGCCCGAGGGACTCATCCAGCCCAGCGTTTTCTTTATGTCATTAGAGCAGCCACTATGAGAGTAGTCCTAATCACCCGGGGCAGTGTTGGCATCACACCACAACAAATGAGAGCAGAGGCGTTATAATGAAATGATGACCTATGGATAAAGCAATGCTGAACAACCCCACCACACCCCCCCCTCCAAAACCCCACTTCCTCTCTTCCTGTATCAGTTCCCATGGAAAAGTGGCAGGGCTCAATGGTCAGGGAAAATCCTGGTTTTTATAAATCACTTTACATGGGGTCAGATCCTCTGACATGTCCATCACTGTACAGTCAGATTCCTGTATGAGAGCCCAGATTTATAGTACTCCAATATTAGGGTGGGGTTCTTACAAGCATGAAAAAAAAACAACCCATCGTCATCTGCTGATTTCACTGTCTGAACACTTACTTTTAAATGTATGTTTCTTCTCTCACAGACATAATCTGGCACGTCCTTCTATGTCACAGGTTTGAAAAAATAACCTGCCTCTTCGCAGACACCACATGTGAGACTAAAAGCTCCCGTGTGTCCCAGAGAGGACTGTCATCACTTGGTATGATGGGGATGTGGCGGATGTCGTCCTCTATGGAGTGCTGCAGCTGTCTTTTCTGTATCTAGGGACGAAACTATCCAGACACATTTCCCACGCCCATCAACCCCGCACTCTGTCACTGCAAATCCCAACCCATCTTTTCCATGCTAAACTCTGACATTCCACAGTGTGCAGAAGGTCACAACAAGAAAAACAAGAATAAGACTCCACAGCCACGCTCGCAGCTTTGTGGCACTGTAACAATAACCGCAAAGAAAACCAAATTGATAAATGGATACACCAAAATATTTTGTACTGTTTTCACATTGACAGTCCTCTGAGAGACCTCTCATAGCCATTTTAAAATCTTTCACGAGTGACAAGCAGTTCAACCAAAATGATTTTCTCTTCTCAAATTGTTTCGTTGAAATAAGTTTCTTGAGGCCTGGGATGCTAAGTCTACCCACTATTTCACGAGAAAAAAGTGATTATTAGAGAGACTATTTTTAGCCATGGTCGCAATGTGGCTCTATGGATGGCAATGTCGGCCTGTTTTTGATCCAGACTGAAATACCTTAACAACTATCGGATGGATTGTCATGAAATCGTGTATAACCATTCATGGTGCCCAGAGGATGAATTCTGATAAATCTGGTGATCCCCAACCAAAGTTGTAGACTGACTGGCCAGACGACACTGCCATCCCTAGAGCCAAGATAGCTAAAAACTCCTCTAATGTAATCTAATTTAATCTAACATAATCTTTGAAGTACGATTTGATCCATCTCTGTATAAGTTGTAATTTGAAGCAGGAAATACCACTCGTGATGCTCTGAAAATACTAAAGCTTTCAGAATTTTCAATTGCAACAGAATATGCCTGGGCAAAATCCGCGGTGACGGCGCCGAGTGATCTCGCCAAGCGAGGAATGGATTAACGGGGCCAAGGCTGACACACAACGGCACTTTTTTAATTCATCTCTTTTGGGGCGGTAAATGCATCTCAGCAGCAGGCCACCAGCAGCTGACTGAATGGGACAGAAGTCAGTCTGTCATGGAGTCACATTGCCATTTCCAAAGAGCTCTACGTGGAACCCCAGCTTGCTCTTTTCAGGAGGCGCACAAGGCTGTCATTGTGAGTGGGTCGAGTTTCTAATGACCCCTGTCTCATTGAAAAGTCCATCATCATCGGTCTGTCCAGTGAGTCGTTTTTAGGGCAGCAATGCTTCAGTTCTGCAGGCCTGGAAATACAAATTGTTCGTCTTATTTTATTCTGCAATTACAATCAACTTGTGTCTACTGGTGATGTTATCACCGTGTGAATCCTTTAACTTTTAAGATATTTTGAGATGTGTCTTGCCAACACCAACAGCACACAGTGACTGCAAGAAGTGAGTTGGTAAATCTGATTGAAAGATATTGACTTCTACAGGAGAAGTGCATGACGTTAGTTACTGAAACAGGAAACCAGCAAAGCGACTGACAGACTGAACATGAAATGAGTCAAAAAAGAGCACAAACTCTTGGTCGAAATTTAACAAGCAACTAATAAATAGAGGTGTCACATCACTTGAAACAAAGCTCGAATAGATTTATTTGAGGTAAGTACAATTTTGCATATTCTTGACATCCCTAACAATCCTATGGTTCAAACCAGACCGGTTAATCAACATTTGACTCTTGTCTTATGCAAGTCAGCTGTACCCTGAACTGTACAAAGCAAGACAGGACAGGCATGTAGAAATATCTTCTTTGGCCTTGTTTAAATCTGCCACTCCCTCGTCTATCTGCAGACAAAATCCGAGGTGAAAATGCTGATTGCTCTAGGTTTGTGAGGAGGACCAGAAGTGCCGTGGAAGGGTTTGCAAATTTGTCACTTTGTCTGTTAAACGTTACTTTGAAGAAAAACAAGGCAACCTTCAAAGAGTTATCCTCAGTGACCGAACAAAGTACAGTTACTCCAGTACTGTACCTAAGTACAATTTTGAGCTACTTTTACTTTACTTGAGTATTTCCATTTTGTGCTACCGTATGCTTCTACTCCGACACATTTCAGAGGGAAATATTGTACTTTTTCTACACTACATTTATCTGACAGATACGGTTTGTAGCTACATTTCAGATCCAACACTTAACATTAAAAAAACGTAATAATCTCGTAAAATAAAATGTCTTGTTAAAGATTAAATCAGTGGCTCAAATCCTTTTTGGCTTGTGACCCCTTACAAAAAAAACATTGTGGAGTTGGGGCCCCTTGTCACGTTTCAGATGCAGTTCATCAGATTTATCTATCTGGGTTTAGAACCACTGGACTAAACTACCTATCTGTACGTAAAGACGTTAAAGCTAGCTTCACCTCAATATGTAAACAGTTAACTGTTTACATGGTGATGCATTAGTATTAACAACATAATGATGTCATATATCATAATATATCAGTCAAAAGGGCCATTTTTCTATGAAATGAGTACTTTTATTTTTGATACTTTTAGTATAATTGCAGTTACTATTTCTGTACTATTACGTAAATAGGATAGGATAGGATTTTGAATGCAGGTCTTTTACTTAAGATGAAGTATTTCTACATAACAGTATTGGTACATTTACTTAAGGAAAGGCTCTAAATATTCTTCCCCCACTGAATATCCTGTAGTAACAACATCACAATGAGCATTATGACTGTGTTATTAAAGCTCTGTGCTCCCATATGCCTCCTCCGTGTGCCTGACCCTCCAGCCTCAGGATGCTCTGCAGCCGCTTTGATGCCCTGTTATCATCACTCTTACAGCAGCAGGGTGGCAGAGCCGAGTGGAGAGCGAGGGGCAAAAAGATTTTTTTGTCCACATCCACGGAGGCTTCATCTGGCAGGTACACAAACAGAAACACAAGAGTGGTGGGAAAGGGGAAATGTACAAAAATGAGAGGGAAGGAGCACATGCCAACAGTTCACCCAGCCGGGCCTGACAGCTTGCAGATGTTCTCCTCCTCGGAGGAAATCACCTCTGCCTCTGGGACAACAGCTGGATTCTGGTGCAGCAGCACTGCTCACTAAAACAACTGTGGGATCTAAGAGAGGAAGTACGAATCCAGTGGTAGGCCCTGCAGTAAAAGCCATCATTGTATCACTTTAATGACTGACAGTTTTGCCTATGAGGCTCATAGGCTCATACAGAGCCTAAAACTGCACCCTTCTTATCGTAAATAAAAATTAAACTTTACACTGCAAAACAAGGTCGTTTTCAGGGCAACAGGAAGAGAAAAATCAATGACTGTCAGTCAGGGGAGAATCCTCTTTAATTTGGCATCCAAACATTACGGTAAATGTTGCATTTTAATGCAATCCAAAGTTCAAACAACACCCCGAAGGTCTCAACACTTGTGACACTTTGGGTAACTGATGACTTTACCAAGTGAAGATATGACAGAAAAAAAAAAAAAAAACACCCTGCGAGATAAAGCTGCCATGCCTGAGCAGTGGACAGATACTTCCTTGCTACGGTGCCTTGCACACGATGCAGTGCAACGCTGCTCTGCTGATGCAGCCATGCATGACACATTACAGAGTACAGCTATGCTTTGCTGTGGTTTCATGAGCTCTCGTCTTCTCGTTTCGCCAGCTCGGGCCTTCGTTACAGTTCTGTCACACTCTACTAGAAGAATCCTCAGTGGAAATGGCTCTGAGACTGAATGCCGGCGTCGGACTGGCATTCAGTCTTTTTCGCAAAGTTGCTGACCTGTGGAGGGAATTCCTGTCTCAGCTGGAGGGGCATCACCCACGAAATAGACCCAAGAGCTCCGCAGTTACTCTCTCTGACAAATCCTGCTTTCAGTGCGCGTTTGTTTTCTGTTTGGCACTTGCTTTTATTGCACTGGTGGCTTTTTTCCAAATGTCTGATTAATTGTTTCCTGAGGGTGAGAGACTAAATTGTCGAGGAGAAACGTCCAAGCTGACCGGCGTTACAGTTTAATAGTCCACCCCCTGCGAGTCAAACATTTCTGTGAGTGCGGCATTCTTAAGGCGGCCGGTAACAGCTTCAACTGACTGTCAAAAGGTCCCAAGGGCTATGCCAAAAAGTTGAAATGCATGCTCCATATCTTCAGTAAGCAGAATATCACGACCAGTATCAACGCCATCGTGTGCCGTGTTGCAACAGAGCGATGTGGCGAGGTGTGTGATGCAGCTGCTGTACCCCAGGACGCCAGAGGAAGTGGCCTCCGTTTTAAGGAGGAGGATGTTAACAAGGCCACGTCTATCATGAAATCAATACATTTATTGAGCCTATTTGTGTTTCGCTGTGAAGCACAGTGAGCTGCATTTAGTGCATAAAAGTAGGTATCGGTAAAGGCTTGAATGTCGTGTCCTTGTCACTTGACACCTGCAGCCTCCAAACCCCAATGCGTCCTGATAAGCTGCGTTTAAGTGCCATCAGTGCAATTAGTCACCGCACATGAGCATTAAGTGAAGAGGGCAAGCATGTAGGCCTACAGGTTACAGTTAACGCGACAGCTTCACTGTATCCAGAAGGCATGGCCAAATTTCAAAATAAAAATCTTACCTGCCCGCAGGCAAAAACCCGAGAGATTTAAGGCAACGGCAGGTGATCTAGCTACTGCCCGACGTCCGTTTTCATCTGAGCGGCAGCAGCCAAATTCCCATTCACGAGATGAAACACCGACGGCTGACAAAAAAAACACAAACGAAGTCCCTGATGGGGAGGAAGTGAGATTTTTGTCGCAGGTGACCCGAAACTTCAGCAGTCCAGAAGCGAATCAAGAAAACCATTCGGGGCTGTGGTTGCTGCGTCTCCTGTCAACATCATCTGGAAGGGCAGCCTGATATACAGAAAAGAAAAAACAAAAACAAAAACAAAAACAAAACAAAACTTATCGTCCCAGTGTCGACTGTCCCTCTGTGGAAGACGTGGGGCAGAAAAACGTGACAACTCAACTGGCCAGCAACTGCGGCGACGAAGAATGGGCCGCTTCAAACTTCTTTCGGTCTACTTCAGAGAGCCCCACTCCTTTTTCCCCGTCAGAAACATTCAAGTTTTTGCCCCACCTTGGTTTTGCAGTGCACATGCGCGGTAATGATAAACTCGTCTGGCTAAAAATAGGCCCGATCCACTTCACTCAAGTTGGTTATCTGGTTATATTTGAATCTGATCGTCAACGAGGCAATGTTTACAAAAACTCCCACATAAAAAAAAAAACAAGTGGTGATTTTTTTTTCCTTTTTTTATTGTTTCAATCTGCAGATATGACACAAGAGGACTGCACAGTATTTTTTTTTTTTTTTTTTAACACAAGAACCTTGACAATGTATTTCAATCCCAAAAGGAAACACTTATCCTGTCTAGACAAAAAAAAAAAAAAAAAAAAAAAAACCCCACTGGCTATTTAATGGGTGTTTTGCTGAACTGCAAACCGACCTTGCATGGACTACACACCCACTGCAGGTCGGTGAATTTGAAAGATGTAAACTGATTAAATCAATTTAAGGAAGCTTAACCTGCTTTTAAACGATTTCACTTTGAAAACAGGTCTTTCCCTATCAAAAGCCAGATCACCACACGGTTTCTGACCGCTCACAGTTCTTTAAGAAATAACACCTTTCATTGAGGGAATAGTATTATGTTCATAAAACTGCCATTACAGCAAAACAAGGAAGAGCCACGAAAACGTGTGGTTTCATGTCCCCCTGGCGGCCAAAGACAAACAAAACTCATCTTGTGTTCACATTCAGACTCTGGCTGATGTTTCCATGCCAGACTTGTCTCAACAGATGTGACGTAACACATCAGGCTAGAGGAATGTTGGAGAAAGGACAAAACATTTGTGCATGACAGTCATTTTCACTGAATCAGCGCAAAAACCCCGTGCAGACTAGTGTGTACATAGAAAAAGAAACAAATATAACTAGCATTTTTAATCCTCCTGAGATGTTAAACAAGCTAATGTGCGGACATAATACCACACCAAAAACCATGTCCCAAAGAGTGCTTGATTTGTAACCTCCCTGTAGCAAGTGTGGACTGTTTGAAATCAGCCTCTTCTAGATTACACTGACCTCAATGACACAGAACTCACCTCAGAATTAAGCAAATGCTGATGTTTGCAAGATGAATGTCCGAAAGAGGTCTGTTAAATTAACACAGCTGCCCCCATTCTGGACACACATCAAATATCAAATTAATGTGGTCTCGTGAAAGAACCAGCAAAGAGTTTGACTTTCATTGTCGAAAATAACTGGTATTACAGATGGCTCGGACCCCTCTTTCAAGGCCTCAAAAAGCAGCACCTAACAAGCAGCTATTCTCTTAAAGTATTTGAGTATTTCACAGTCTATGATTTAGTTGTACGGTCAATAACAGTAATAGTCGAATACATAAACAGGTATTCTCCAGGTTTAGCTCAAACTGGGGAGGGAAAAAAAAAAAAAAAAAAAAAAAAATTCTCAAAAATTTCTCGTCACAAAGACCCAAACTAATTGGTCCATAGAAGGTACTCGGTGCAGGATGGTGCATCTTGATCATTTTTTATGATTTCAGATCAAGACAATTCACATGAAAAATGCATTTGAATCTGACACACAAAGGATTCTCAATGTTTTGTCAGCCAACACAACTTTCATCAAAAAACTGACATTCTAACCCGACAGGTTAAAACACGTGATCATACGGTTTGAAATTTGAGGGACCATACCAGTGGTTTATTCCAAATCACAAACCAGCTACTGTGCTTTAGAAATTTAGATGTATTCTGTCTACTGTTCCAGGCATCCATTGGCTTCTATTCATTTCTGTAAAATTTGAAAAACTCTTAGCATACTCCCTAAAACATGCTCAAGTTGTGTTATCAACCCACCATCAAGTCTGCTTTCATTCTTGTCAGTAGAATGGGTTGAAAAAAGTTTTGTAATCAATTTGTGCTTCAACTGCATTACCACACAACTATAATACAACACTGACAAACTAACAGGAGACCGACTGTTCGCTGTGGGGGATTACACAATATAACTGAGTTTTAGAGTCCGTTAATTAATTTTTATACAGTACAGTAATGAATGAAAACCAAAAACTAGATGGAATTGGAAAAAAAAAAAAAACCTTGAAAGTTTCCGGTCCTAAACTTTTAATGACACTGGTATGGCCCTTCAGCTAATACCGTTTTACTAAGATTAAGTTACCAGACTTGTTCCCCCAAATCAACACTAAAAGGCAAGATTGCTAGAGGTTTTGCATGCTTTGTAACCTTATCGGAGCCCTTATCACCACAGCCTTATTTACCATGGACAAAAAAAACTGCTGGTGTCTGGATTCTCTCCAGTAGCTGCCCGTTTCAACACTGATTTAGTCCGAAAACACAGCATTACTCACATAAATGTAAAATATTCCACATTTGCTCAGATGAAATTTCTGATTCGAATGAAAATTCTATTCCTAATAAAATATCAGACAACATTTACTGAATGCTGCAAAGTATGTAAGGCTGTAAGCAAAGGCCATCAGCACTTTTAACATCGATGTAAATTGGATTTCGGTTTGCTCATCCAGATTAATGTAATAACATTGTATTTTCATGTATTCTATGGTGGATCTCTGTTTATTCACCACATGGCTTTGGAATGACGGATTACAATGGCATCCGGAAATGTTCCATTTTAAGTCAAAGATTGTCCTATTCAATTTAAAACTGAACATCGAGTGTACTTTTTAATAACCTAAAATATCTTGTAATATCATGTAAATACAGTGATATCTACATAATTGCTGAAGCCTGTAATTTTCATGACAACCTGTTTTTCCAATAACGATTTGAAAGCTTTTTCATTTTGTATCCATATACATTTAGTCCTTGTAGAACTAATGTACCAAACAGTTGTCCTTCTGTGTGAGGGAAAAGTTCCCGTTACATATTGAAGAGTTAGAAACTTAAGTGATAAACTGAAAAACAACTGAAGCTCTCTAATATAAGGCGCCCAAACCCAGACGGTCAAGGATGGTGAAAAATTCAATCTGTCATGCTGGCCTTCAGTCCAATTATGCAGAGTGGAGGGGGATGACAAATTTGCACCCAAAAGGAGAATGGTACTTGATCCCCACTTCCTGGAACACCTGGCGAGGAATACCTATGTCACACAGGTAAACCCTGCCCGCTCCCTCAGCCAGGGGAAGCGGGAGGCAAAGAGAGAGAGACCACTTGGCCTCAACTGCCTGAACCTGTCCACTGACAGGAGGGTCTAAGCTGAGTACTGGCGCTCGATTCTGGTTAGCCCAGTCTGCAGCTGCTCGGTACCAAGGCTGATCCATCAGGAACGTGTTCTCGTGGCAGTCCAGGCAGTTAATGATTAGGTCCACTGGGGTGTCTGGAAGGTCTGTAGAGTCCGAGAGAGAAATTGAAAAATCTCAAGTTATTACTTGACCAACAATACTGCAAAAGGTCAAAAAAAATGCATAAGTCATTTAGACTGCTACAAAAACAGACAGTCAAAATCAATAAAATATGCCTACCTCTGATACTTGACACCTGTTTTCCCCCAGTTTTGTTGAAGAGTGTGAGCTCACTGGTGACAGAGTCAAGCATCTTGACAAAATTTGGCAGAAACAGGATGACCTCCACTTCATGGTTGGCCAGGTGACGACCACAGCTGATGCCTTGAGCCCCCTGAACATGAGGGCCACACAGCAGAGCCACTGTGGGACGCTGGTGTAAATTTTTTGGAGTGAATCTGGAAGAAACATAATAAGACAAAACTATGCTGATTTCCTGATTTTGGTGCTCTCCAAGTACCAAATGCCAGTTAACTCATATTTGCAATATAAAATAATAAGGGTCACCATTAAAGAGTTTTCAAAATCGAAATGAAAGAGAAATAATGTAATAACTGTATGAATGAAAACAGACAAAATATATAAATATAAAAAAATAAGTAATGTACATCTTTAGAAACTCAGCTTAATAGTTTGATATGTTATTTCATTCTGCTTATTTTTCTGATTATTCATTTAATATTATTTATTTAGTTAGTATTGAACACTTGGAGTCTCTATACCACCAGATAACCAACATACACATATCTGATGTTTGGTCTTTACCTTTTTTTCAAACTTTGACCCTGATTGCCACTCTCTGACCATGAGCAAATTTAATAACATATAATGTCAGAGACTTGTATGTTGTTTTTGTTAACGTTGTTTGAATATTTGCCATGTGTGTCTAAGCAATCACTGCACGCTTACCTGTTGGGCCCACCCAGCAATGTCAGTGCCATCTGACTGGCACACACTCCAGTCATTTCAAGTCTTCGATCCAATGAAAGACCATGACGCTCAGCGACCGACAACAGTCGCTTGTGTAGCTCATAGGATATACTGGGTACAACAAGCCCAGAGTCTGTATGGAATAAAAGACACAAGTAGGTTACTTCAGATCATTTGCCCTCACTACCATTTGTTTCATTACAATATGAAACACTTACCAGTGCAGTATTCTTTGGCCCCGGGCTGCGGTACAGTAATCTGTCTATACACAATAGGTTTGGCCTCCAGGATGTTCTCATCGTGACGGTATCGTGAGGGTGTCTGCTCTTGTGGCGTCCCACGTGACCTTGCACCGTTACGGCGCTCTGATATGTCGATCTCTGAGAAAACTGCTGCTTTGTCAAAAAGAGCCAAGTTTCCTTCAAAATCAAAATCTGTGTCGAGGCCATCATCCACGCCATCCCCAAAACACTCATCATCTCTGTGCTTCAGCTGACCGTTCTTCACCCCGTTCTTTTTCGGTGTAACTTGGTTTGCCCCTCGACTACTAGATGACCCTGATGGGACAGTAAATACATAGTAAGTCTCTACACCACAGCAATCAACGGTAATATTTTGTTGTATTCGGATTGAGTTACACAACATTGCACTTACAGGAGTTGTGTCGTCGACGGAATCCTTTAGGCTGGCCAGGAACATCCAGATGACGCTCCCCATAGCTTTTAGAGCAGTGCTGAGGAGAGTTTACCTTCTCCTCAGACCTGGGGTCGCCCTTTGGGACCACAACTGGAGCACTGCTTGCCTTTGTAGATGCAGAAGAGCCGGTCCTAGCGCTGCCATTTCTGATATCTAAAATCTTTAGTTCCTTTATGTCAATAGCACTGCAGAAAAAAAATTGAGAAATTAACTGTAGTTGTGAAACAGATCAATATGCAAAAAAAAAAAAAAAAAAAAAAAAACAGCCCGGGGGGGGGCAAACAATTTGATGCTGAGCTTTACCTGAAAGTGACCTCGGGAACAGGGCACTTGACTCCATTATGGAAAGGCTGTCTTAAGGAGATGGTTTGACTGGACTGATCCACAGACGATACCTCTCCTTGATAGACTCCCAGTGTAGGCCCGCAGTTAATTGACACCAAGCTACCCAACCAATCCGCAGCCATGTCTGCACGATGTTTCAGAACAAAAGTTTTAATCTACCAATCTCTTGTTGAGATATGTAGTAACCACAACCTTTTCTGTTAAATCAATAAGTTAACTTTCTGACAGCAAGACATCGGAAATAGTAACTGCTCGATGCTAACTAATAATTCTGCTAACCGATAGCGCTAGCGTCGGCCTGTTATCCAGTTAAATTAGACGCAAACGCTGTATTTGATTAAAGACCTGGGGTTAAAGGGTTGTACCTTTTCGGAACTGATGCGAAGCAAACTCTTCAAGAACAAACGTGTTCTAAAGTGTAATGTTAAGTGCTGAAAGGTAAATCGATGCTCTCTCCAACTATTAGCTTTTTAGCTTCTTCAATGGCTAAAACCTTTTGGTGCTAGCGTCTGAATGACCACTTCCGGTTTCCGGGAGACGGCATGTTTCAAAATAAGAGCTTAAACTTGTTGTACTATGAACCCTGAAAATTTTAACCTACATGTAAATGAGCGAAAACTGACAAATGGATTAAGTTTTTAGAAGATTTAGCTACTGCTTTTGTTTTGTTCTATTATAAAGGCAGAGTCTTATGTAATGCTTATGACTATATGAGCATTAACTGGGATGTCTAGAACATTTTTGAAAGTTAGAGCAGTGCTTCTGAGTAATGCTCTAACTTGCTTTTGCAAAGAAAAAACTTTGGATTTAGTCAGTAACATGCAATATTTCACACTGATCTGTAGAGTAATAGCAAGCATATAGCCATGATGCTTTCTGACAACTCATGACATGCTTTCTTAACCCTTGGAGCTAAAATAAAAGCTGTTAAAAAACACTTACCTAGGAACATAATCAAATCACGCATTCTTTTCTCCCTCTGGCCCTAAAGGTAATCATAATCAATCATGATGCATTTACTGTCAAAAGTAATTAATCCAAGGAAAGCTATGTGTGTTACGATTACTGTTTGGGAGATGCTCTGAACAACTTATGTCAACAAACAGCCAGTCAGCAGACCAAGTGGGATCATGTGGAGTTACCACATGACCCGCCCACCCAACTGTGTCCTGTGTACACAGGTTACCATGGATACTCAGTTCAAAGGATGTAGCTGAACAGCTTGCAATCAAAGCTGTGTGGGGCTCACAAGCAGAGCAGGTGGGCATTGTCAGTGGACAGGAGAGGGTTTCTCCAGCAAGGTACCGTGTCATTCAGTGCAGACTACAGAAATCAGATTTAGTCGTAAACGGTGATACACTTTGATCAGACATGTTTGTAATTAGATATGGATATGGGTGTAATGAACAAATCTAGGTCAAACCAATAGTTTAGTATTTCACAGACACACTGTAATAACCATGCAGTGTTAAAGCTAGTTATTTACCATCAAACAAGCACTGGAAAAATCAAGACACATTATCCACCAGTTGCCACACACCCGAGCTGCCGCCTTTGTGTGAAAATCTATCCTTGTCACTTGGGCAAACATGTGGGGGGATGAGGATTGTAGCCTCTCCCATACAAAGGGAAGTGATAGTTTGGATCTAGGAAGACACACAAAGATGTTTAGACCCTCATGCAGAAGTTCAAGTCCATTTTCTCTCACGGACCTTGACATGTGGGACACCAAATCTCACTTTACAGCCACGGTAAGACCCAGACATGCTCTTTTTGTGGAAGAACAGGTTAACCAAGTTGCAGCTGTTTTAAAATGTGCATTTTTCTTTCTTAGACCTCAGCATGGAATGGTATGGAAACTGTCTCTGGGTCAGGGTTTCTGGCCAAAGTCAGCACAAGGTGAGGGGAAAAGTTAAAAAAAAACAGAGACACAGTAAAATTCATTTTAAAGTCAGGGCAGCTGATGTACTGTATGTGTTCCAGTACATCAGGCAGCACCAGTGGCTTCAGACAGAATGATCCAGGTCTAAAGAGGTGGCAGTCATTGTCCCATCAGGCACCTGAGGGTGCTACACGGTCTTTTCCTCCATCTCCAGGGGCTGAATTACAAAGTGCCCGAGGTGAAAGTAGCTTGAGACAAGCAGAGCTGGTGCAATGGCTGCAGGATGAGCGCATAGACACTCAGCTGGACCGGCTGAGGGCCAGAGATGCACAGCTGAGCTACAACATAACTACTGCACAGCTACTTGACATGAAATATAAGGTAAGTAAAACAGTATTTGAATGTCTATGGAAACAAATTCTATGGTCTACCTTTTTTTGCATTCTTCTCTCTCATTGCCACTGGTTGCTTTGAGTGGTTTCATAGTTTTTCTGCTTCAGATAGATGTTTGGTATTTGCTACAGTTGCACACAACATCCTTTCACCCGGTACTAACACAGCAGCTGTCAGAAGCAATGAGCACTCTTGAGCAGGAGAAGGAGGCAGTCGAATTATCCCGATTTGACAACAACCAACAGCGTAGAGAGCTCCATGAAAAGTGAGTGCAGCAAAAGATATGGAGAGGAAAATTTGAATGACTGTAGAAAAGATTTGACATTCCTCATGATAAATTCACTCACAAGGGTCCTAAAGCTGGAGAAGGAGCTGCTGCAAATGAGGTCTACTTTGGACAGAGGTGGCATTGATCAACCAACTGAAAGAACTCCTGGTTCACTTAGCAAAACATTACCAGTAAGCCAAGAAGACTTGAACAGACAGGTATGTTATCTTTATGTATTATGTTGTAAATAATGTTTTATTCCGTGTGTTCTGTTAGTCACACATTGCTTTTACATTTGTGTTTAATTAAGGGGAAGCCGGAGGTTGACACAGAGCTGTGCAAGCTGAGAGAGGCTCTGAAAGAGGCTGAGACAAAGGCAAAAACAAAAGAAGAAGAGCGAAACCAGGCACTCCAGCAACTCCAGACTTCAAATGAGGTCAGTTTAAAAATATAAGAGGGAAATATCAAACTCTACTGTCAGATTGTTTTATAAAAACACAAACTTACACTCCAGTAGTATGTTGCACTGCCATTTTTTACTTCTGCCCATATTTATGCCTTTAGGCTGATTGTCTTTTGTTCCTGTGTATCTAGACACAGAGGACACTGTTGAGTCAAATAGAGGAGATGAACCAGAGGCTCAGCCAAGCTGTATCAAATCACTCTGATGTGCAAGAACAGCTGAGTGAAGCTAACAACAAAATCAGCCAAGGCTGCCTGGTGGGTTGTTGTCTCTGATTATGTATTATCTCATCCAACATGATAAAACACTTACATGAACAATTACACCATGAAAAGCATCTTTCTAACTTTGCTCAGGAAAAAGCCATCTTGTCAACTCAAGTGCTAAAGCTGGAGGATAATACAAAAGAGCTGAAAGCCAAACTGACAGTGGCTCTGTCTGACAAAGTTCACCTGATCAAGGTATCAGAAATAATCTCTTCTGAGCCTTAGCTACAATGTAAGAGACATCTGAGATCAAAATGTCATGTTTTGGTAGTATGACTAGGGGTTTGTTTGTCCTTTTTTTGCATGATGCTTGTATAGGAAAGAGCAGATCTGCACCAGAGGGCTCATGTCCTGGAGCTCTATCTGAAGAGGACACAACGAAGTTCAGAGGTCTTTGAGATCCATGACCATCTGGCTAATGAAGAGTCTCACAACTACAAACAGGATCAGGAAAATGTTCTTACAAAGGATGGATCAAAGGCTCTCAGAGAGGTTGAAAGCTTTACTGGTCACTTTTTTTTTTAAAGTTTAATCTTTTCTGAATTCTTTATTAAAGTATCCGTATTGTGTCTTTACACCAGCTAAATGAAAAGCTGACATGTGAGCTTGAAATGATCAAACGGAAGCTAGAGATATCACAGTCTCAGCTACAGCAGCTAACAGCAGAGAGGGCTGTCATCACCAAACAGATCACAGATCTGGAGACAGCACGCTCTGAGTTGATCAGACAAAAAGAGGAACTGCTGAGCAAAATGAAGGAAGGTGGACATGAGATGAAGGAAAAGTGCAGCCAGCTCAGGTGAGATGGTAAACAAATGCTCTTCTTCAGTATACTGAAGATGTAGTACAATTATCCTCTCTTCAATGAAACCCTCAAATTATTCATCCAGGAAATCTGTGGAAGTTTTGGAATTAGAAAAACAGAAGCTGCAAAATCAGTGTCTGTGTTTGGAGGCTGAGGTCCGCGAGAATGAGGAGAAGCTAAACCTGTTGGAGAAGGAGTATCGGAAACAAGATGCAGTTAAAGTCCAAAACATCGAGGAGCTAATAGCTGTGGCCTCACACTGGGCTGAGAAATGGCAAAAGGTGGCTTTGACCCTACAGTCCACACAAGAGGAGCTAGAAGAACTCAAGAAGAACAACTCCGGAAATGAAGTAAGAATATCCCTTTACCACTCCCTTAAACATCCCCTCCAGACATGTATAAATAATCATTTGTGTCTGATATTTTTATTCACGAAAAAGTTTTATTTCATTAAAGGGTTTTAAAACTACATCTCCTTCTTTTCTCTCATTGAAAAATCCAGAATAGATCATCTGTGTTAGACTCAGATTTAAACTCTGCACATACATCCTTCTGCACGGTGAATGTCAAGCATCCAAGTGAAATAACAATGAACCAAACACACACAAACACACACAAAAAAAACTGTCCTGCTGCGTATTAAGATGCATCTAGATTTCAAAATCAAACTATTTAATTTCAGCTCAAAGAGGAAGCTATGCAACTGGCTACTGAGGTTGAAAAATTTAAGACAGAGGACCAGAAAGAGAAGTGAATCAATATGCAGTATATATAGATATTTAAAATCAGTGTATCCAATATAATTAATTGATGCCTAAATCACACATCTTGTTTTGAGTATACATATAATTTCCTACCTAGAGAAGAAATTGAGAATCTGCAAAAAGTACACAGCTAGAATGGAGACAGGGCTGACCAAGAACACGGCAGTATATCCCTGAAAAGATTTTACATGAGCTTTTTTTTCTCAGTGTTAGGGCACTTAGAAGTTGTAATGATTGAAGATGTGGTAGATATAGACGGGTTATAAAACTATACACTTTTTTTTTTTTTCATACAGAGGGAATCTGACTCACTGCTGAGGGTTGAGCTTGACACATGTAAACAGGAGCTGGAGCTGGTCGGGAGCAGGAGTCAGGTGCTGCTTCACAGATATGAGGTTGAAGGTAAAGGCGAATGTATTTGCCGGCAGTCTGTGTCAGCTGCAAATATTCTCAACAAGATTAGTGCTGTGAGTGTTGCAGGCACACAACTCCAGAGAACAGGGTGTTATTTTATTCTTTAAACACAAGGGGGCGTTGACCCTACCGTGACCTTGTCTTTGCAGGTGGTGAAACTGTGCTGAATCGGGATAAAGAGACCTTGACAGAGTGAGTGGATTTTGATGAAATTTTCAATTTCATATGCACTGTCAGCAAATGTTCAAAATCAAATTCTCTGATCTGTCTCTTTATCGCATACTCTATCTGTTTATCAGCTTATCAGAATCCCCTTTGTTATGGGAGCCACCATCAGACTCCTACAGCTGCCAAATCAAATCCCCGCAGGTAACAAGATATTATATATTGATGTGTTTTTCATGCACACATGTATTCAGAGTAAATATTTTGGGCATAAACTAATGACAGTTAACTTTCATGATTAATAGGTGTGTATACAAAGCAGTGAGGTTCAAAGGCTGAAGGAAAAACTGTCAGAAAGAGAGAGGGAACTGAAGGAAAAGTAAGCTTTTTTTAACTTCTTGAACTGAACTCTCCATTAAATGGTTTAAAAGGATGAATGACCAGTTGAGTATGTAACAGGTTTTCATCCATACTGTTTTAGGGAAGATGCTTTGAAGAGTCTAGAGAGGCTGAGAGAGTGGGAAAAAACTGAGGCTCGGATCAAGTTTTCTGCTCTGGAGCTCAAGGTACAGTCACTACAACCTGATCAAACTATATAATCACATACACATATGATATCTTTAACCACCTGTGAACCAGCAGGTGTGTTGAGAGGTGAATTCGCCAGCGCATGTCCTCTCCCTCGCTCTTCACATCTCTGTTTTTCATAAAAGTTCATGAAAAAGGCCTCTGAAGACAGTCAAGATGGTGAGGGCCGATCGAATGTCTCAACCACTGACTCACTGCGGATCCAGCTGGAAGGTATGAGCCTGCTTTTGAAAGGACTTCTGATGATATTGTACTAATTTTCTCATTGGTTCAGCTCCAAAACGTCTTCATACAAATATTTTCAGAGAACAGGAGGAGGGCAAATCAGCTGCAGCAGGAGAAAATGCTGGCAAACCAGAAGCTTCAAACACTAAAGCAGATTTACTCGGTAAAATTCATAAAAGGGACACCTCCAAAGATAGCCTACTGCGGTGGTGATGAATATAATAAATGACAGATGCCTTGTTCGCAGGTTAAAGATGAGAAACCGCCTGTTGATGCCAGGAAGGATAAAACTGTCTGTGCAGTTAATCTAGAGACAGTCCAGCATAGGAGAATGGTCCCTGAGCAGGTATATACTGTATAACACCAACATGATTTCAGTTCGCCTTTTTTTCATCCAGCAGCGTGGCTCTGGATGCCAGTGTCAGTCACTCCGTCCACCGCTTTGGTTCAAACTGAAATATTGCAACAACTTTTAGATGAATTACCCATAAAATTTTATACAGACATTCATGGTCCCCAGAGGATGCATCCTACCGACTTTGCTGATGGCACCAACACAAGGTTGATAGTTGTGGTTTTGAATGAAATGTCTCAACAACCACTGGATGGATTGCCATGACATTCATGTTCCCCTCAGGATAACTTGTATAATAGAATTCATCTTCTATCTTCTATCATGCCATCATCGTCAATTTGTCAAATTTATTGAACAAATTTGGTCATGAAATACCTACGAAACGAATGACATTCCCATTAGCCTCAGCTATACTTTGTGTTCAGTGCGAAAGTGCAATGGTGGAAAAAAAAAGTAAATACATTTTCTCAATTATTGTACTTATGCACAGTTTTGACGTACGTGTAGTTTACTTAAGTAGTTCAATTTTCTGCTATATTATACGTAGTTTTACTCCTCTACAATTCTGAGGCAAATATTGTACTTTCTACTCCACTACATCTTTAGTTACACGTTACTTTGCAGATTCAGATTTATAACACAAATATGATCAACCAATAAACAATGATGTTCTATTATAGCTTAAGACAGGATAATGACTTAATTGGGGAAATTCTCCAGTTTCCTTGCAATAAATAAAGTAATGAATAGTAACCCCACCAAATCGGCTGCAACATTGAAATGATGTTAAGGCAACATTAAGGCATCAACAATTATAATCCAATAATATACATTATTCTGAAATGGGCCATTCTGCATGATTATTTATGCGAGCTAACAGGCTAAACTGCGAGTGACAAAGGTAAACATCACATTCTATACATTTTCATGTTAGCATTGTTATTGTGAGCATGTTAGCAGGCTGACATTAGCATTTAGCTCCACTGTAAACCTCTGTGCTTGAGACCAGCCATGTACGGCTGCCAGTGTGGTTAACTTGTGTCTTGTTCTTTACCTGTTGTAAATCATAATGGGAATATACAACAATATATATATAAAACTGGAACGTCCTCACCTCCAGCCTGGTCTCCCACATCTAAAGTTGTAAGGGTAAGAATTGAAAAATGATATGAATCCTGGCAGCAATGAAATGGACTACACTAACAGCCTCGAAGATTCTACACACAGAACTCAAGTTGTGTGTTAATATTCATTCAGACTGCAGTGGACAGGTGGGGCTGGCAGCAGAGCTCAGGTTTGATGCAAGTGTTGGAGGAGGACGAGGAGGGCAGTGACCTGCCAGGAGTGGAGGAGGGAGGCTCATGCCGAGGAAAACCTCCACAATCAGGGACAGCTGGTTAGGAGTGCGTAGATCACAGAAACTGGAGGTGTTACCAAGTCGAAAAATCAATGAAGAGACCCCCCTTACACAGGCAGTGTATACGTGCATGTGCCCACTTTGTCCATATGTACCTCAAAACTCTGACCCTCGCTTTCAAGAGCACCAGCTAAATGACAAAAACATTAACATAAACCTCCGGCCAACACACCACTCAAAAGATTCCCTATATTTATCCGGCTGCATGCTACTATGTTTCAGAGATGATGTATTAGCATCTGCAACTGTTGCAAATTAATATCATTAATGACATAATAATGGCACACAGATCATGAAATTAACAGAGCTACGCCCACATTCATTCATTACATATACACACACACAAGTACAGACAGCACTAATCCCAGCTTCTGCTTTAATCAAAGAGCATACAATACATGGGGAGGGGTGCGAGCCTCGCTGCAGAACCACTTAAACTCCATGTGAAACTCAGTTCAGTTCTAATCTCACATATGACTCTTTCTACTCGGTAAATAATCGGATTTGAAGCTGAGGAGTGAACCGCTCAACTGGAACACATCTGACTCAATCGTAAGAGGACGGGAAAGAGTTACAGTATGTCAATGTCTTATACTGAAGGCCTGGGACTACCACTGTATGATAACATAGAGGTCATTAGTAACATCCAGACATAGTATGAAAAACACTGCTCCAAAACATTTAAAATCCTGAGTTGTATTATGTATTAATAAATGCAGTCTTTACATTTGAAATTACATGAAAACAGTAACAATTGATGAATTGCAAATTTTGTTTTATAAAAACTACATTGTAAAAGTCCTTTGCACTCTTTTGATCTATTCTAGCTGCTACTAATAAAGGTAGAAGAATTGAACTAAAAAAAAAAAGACCTGAAACCATTCTCTCCTCTGCCAGATGTCAGGTGTGAGTCGCGCAACAAGCAATCTGAAGGCAAGAAATGAGAATCTGCTGCCAGGTGAAAATGTGCATGAATCAGTATAATCAGTAGTGTAGACATGTTTGCTATATTCTGTGTTGTGTTTACAGTTTGAACCCATGGGAGACACTACAGGATTCTTTATTATTCTCAGACAGGGACAGAACCAGAAATGGCCATTACCAAATGGACTAAAAAATATGGAGCATGTTATTTAATAAAGCTACTTTTATCAATACTGATAATCTTCATTGGTGTCCCTGCTGAAGTAATTCAAAGTGCCTGCTTTGAATTAATTTGCCTTCTTTATCGACCTTTGGCTTCTATCTTCTGCATGTGTAGAGTACTTATTAGATTTGACATTCTGAATTACGGATCTTGTTCTAATTATGTTACCCCTGATTTCTTTTGATGTAAGCCGTAAGGTTCAAGCAGCCAATCCAGGATCTTCACACTGCAGCAGAAAAAATTTCAGGCAAATCTTCGGATGCTGAAGTGCCAATCCTAGCTCACTGTTCAGATGAGTGTGACCTGCAGCGGAGGACACCTTCCCTCTATCCTGATGGAATATTCCAGGCAGAGCTTGTAGATATCAGTAGCCCCGATGAAGATGAAGAGGAGGGAGAGGACAAATGAGGTGTTTTCGTGAAAACTTGCATTTGGCAAGACTTGCTATATCCGAGTCTATACATTGACAGGTCATTAGAGGGCGCTGCACCATCCAGCTTTGTACCTTTTAGTTTATACTTTGTTTTTTTTAAAACTCAAATGAAATGTTAATAAAAGCCACCAGGCTACCTCAGGCAAAAGTGTGTTTTTATTTATATGACATGATATGGTTCCTCACATCATTTATACATTCAGAAAATCCTACAGCCAGCAAGATATCTCAAATGTGTCTCAAAAGAACTGTTAAATTACAAATATACTATACATGAGAGTCTTTAAAGTACATTTGTGTGTGTCATGTTACTCACACATCAAATAAATGTTAAAGTGTATTTTAGTCACAGGAAGTGAACACTAGAGTATCCGTATTTCTAGGTTCAATTATCTATATGTTTTTCCTGTGTTTACTGATATAACAGCCTGTTCTAGGTAACATTTTACAAATACATAATTGTATTATAAGCCTACAAACTCTGAACTTACATTGTGTTGTTCCACAAGTCACTTTGTGCACTTACAGTACTGTCCCATAGCAGAATTCACAGGTTGATTCATTGAAATAAGGCCATTTTTAAAGATTTTATTGATTGGTGCTCAGAAATCCATCCATTAGAACTGTAGTGTCAGTAAACACAGTCAACATCAGCTGTGACCACTTCATGTCAAGTTCACACAGTGTGTTAGGTTCCACTGATCACAAAAAAGTTTTCAAGCACATGTGTGTCAAAGCTCTACAGTGGTTCTGGTTGGACATTGTGCCAGCGTGCCTGCTCCACCGGCAAGCTACACATGTCCCTCCAATGAGCACGGCCTGCATCTGCAGCCTCTGCACCGATGAGGACTCGACCAAGAACTTTACCATCTGAATGGACCTGACTCTGTCACATAAGAGAAGAGAAGAAAATGAAATTCACAGGGTGGTTACAATACAAATGAATGCAGTTATTCACATAATACAAATTACTGGAAAACTGTGAGCTCCTGAAGCGATCTTTACCTGCGTGATTATGAACTCGAGCACGAGGGGCAGCTCACCGATGTCTCCATGAGGAAGGTCAAACAGGAATGAAGTATTCCACACAGTACAGGGGCCTCCTTTAGTTTCCCTGCTGCTGATCACAGTTCCCTCATGATGCAGATTGATCACCACCTGGTATTCTGTACACAGAAAGTGTGGAGAAAGAAATCAGTGGTCAAATAAAAAATTAAACATGAAAACTGAGGTCCAAAAGGAATCGGGAAAGAAACAACTTTCTCATTATTTACAAATCAAGAAAATTAGAAACAGTAAACAGTAAGACAATACTATATGATGGTATGACAGGTGTAAAATTCAACAGTAGTCCTTACTTGTGTTGACATACCACAAAGAACAAAAATAAGCTTTTTTCATTTGTGATATTGTCCTGTCTTTTTTCTCTTTTTTTGTTGTTGTCACAGACTAGCACATAGTTTTAATCCATCAGTGTCTCTGTATTAGTTTAGTTCTGTATTTAGATATAAAACACACCATCAAAAGGTGGAAATGTTGAAAAATCCCATCACACACAAAATTCTCCTGTAAATACAATATTAGGTATGATCAAGCAGAACATGGAGCTAGAACTTCTGTCTTTAGTCATAGTAATACAGTCCTGTCTGCTCTATGTTATATAAATATTCATGGGCAAATACTTTCAGGATCTAATGTAAAACAAAAAGAGATTATCTTATATCATACTGCGCATGAAACAGATATCATAAAATCTAATGGCTCTGTGTGCAGGATGTGCTTGTCTGCAGTAAAAATAATGGCTAGACATGCTAATGCAAACAAAGATTAGATCTGTCAGATCAGAGTTCCAGAGGAGATTGGAACATTTTCCTGTGGATTGTGAATAGTGAAGGATTAAACCACAATGTCATTAAAAAAGAGGGATGATCTCCTGCTGCATTTGGATCCTGTAAGACATCATTTAATCCCCTAAACATTAAAAGCAAACATAGGGAATTAGTTTACCTCTGCCCCGAAAGGCAAAAGTTAGTTCTGTCCACGCATGCTTACATAACGCCTCTATGCATGATGTCCTTATGGGCTCTCTAAGTCAAATACAGATTTTGTCAAATTCACGTGACAACAAATGCTAGTTTTACCTGTCGCTGCAGACGTTTGAATGAGTTTGTCGAGGTTATCTGCTCTAAGGACCGTGGTTTTGATGCGGTGGGCCAGAGTCTGATACTGAAGCAAAATGAAGATCTGTGGAGGACAGCTAAGCCCCTTACACACTGGTGCATCCTGGGAGATCAAACTCTGCAGTCAGATGGCAAAAGTTCAAAGAGCAGAGAGTGAACCTCAATCAGGAGGAAATGCAGCATGAGGCTTTTGCTTTGTAGCACACTGAAACCACAAAAATTAACAAAGAAAAAGAATCCATACGTAATCACGTATCTACTACGTAACAATACTGACCACATACATTAAGATGACTTGTCCGCTACACAGCAAAACAAAAAAACAAACAACACAACGCATTACAAAGAAATACTCTAAATTTGCCTCCATTTTGTCACCTTCTAACTTGTTTCAGCAGATCATTTTAACCAGTAACCTTCATGCAAGGCTGGATGACCAACCACAGCAGGCAACTGCCTCAGACCTGCAGGGGCCCCCAAACCCCCAGGTTCACTTTATAATAATAATAATAATCTGTATAGAGCTTGAATTTAAAGCTTGAATGTTAATTTACGCCTAAACTTAAGTTTTAAAAGGGCTCAAAAGGGGGGCCAAAAGAGGCCCAACAATACAGTTTTGGTTCTTGGCTTCCTAACAGATTAATCTGACCATACCTTTGTTTATCCTGAAAATAATGTGCTCACAGATATTATTTCAATACACCACTACCTTTTTTAGTTTCCACATGTTTGGGTTAAGTTCTTTCCTGAAGTGAAACGGATGCTCTGCTCTCCAGTCTTTTCCTCCACATTCAGCCTCCAGTTCACCCAGTGCGGTGCCTCCCAGGCTGTGTGGTTCCCGAGTGTATACAGCTGTTCTGAGAGTACACCTCTGGAGCTCATTCTCAGAGCTCACCTTCAAAAGCAGCGACAGGCTGTGTGGCTCAGTGCTGAGGCGGCTCTGGAAGGAGGCTTGTATAGGAGAGGGGTACAGAGGCGGCAGGCTGCCCAGCACAGTCACGTCCTCCAGTCTGTGAGGTGTCCCACTGAGGCTGAGGACAGTGACTGCCAGGGTTTGCTGCTCTGGAGAGAAGGCCATAGTGAAATGGAGGCAGGGCTTTGGTGATATTGGCTGTTTGCAGCTGGCACTGGAGCCATAGCTCTGTGTAGCTAGTGGTATTGGTTCTTCAGGCATAGAAGTAGAGACACCACTGGGGCTGGTGAGCCGGCTGTGTTCACTATAAGATATACTATGCCCAGTGACGCTGCAGCGCCTCTGCAGAGCCTTACATGTTTTGGAAAATAGTCCCAGTTTGGGAAATGTAGGCAGGGAAGCATGGCTGGGATCTATGGGTTTATAAAGGGGTGACGTTAGCGGTGGTGTGCTGAGACGGCGCAAGGAAAAATAAGGCTTTGGCTGCTCCTTCCGTTCAGAGGCAGCTTGAGCTCGATTAGGAAATGGCAGAGAGGTAAATTCACCCTCTGAAGGCGCAGGGCTAGTGAATGTGGAAGGATATTCCATCATATCTTCATCCAGCTCTTCGTATTGATGCCTGGATGCTGTTGTCACTGCCGAGGGAGGTGGGTTCTGGGCAAAGGTCACAGGTTCAGCAGGAGCCGGTGCTGCGGTCACAGGATTTTTATCTTTCACTGGACAAATCTGACTTTTCCTCCAGCACAGAATACATCCCAGGATCAAACAGAGACAAAAGATGATCAGTCCAACCAAAAGAAGAATTTGGAGGTGAACTGCAGACATAAGAGAGAATAATAAGGCCAGTCAAGTGGCAGCAGTCTAGAAACTGTTTTAATTTACCCTCATGCAATCCCCAGTTTACATAACACACTACATGAACTCTTATACCCCCTGTGCCTGAAAGCACAGACCACGTGCTTTATATTTAAGTACTGTTAAAGGATTGGTTCTCATTTTTTCAAGTCTGTCTTAAAACAATATTCACATGTCACACTGGCCGTAACGAGACCCCTTCCTAGCATGATTACATTTGAAGAGAGATGGGGGACAAAATCCACAATCCTTGATCTGTGTAGAAATGCATCATAGCATAAGGCTTCAGTCATACAAAGTGATTATCTTCCAGAGTGTTTCCCTCTGGATACGCACTTGATTTGTCAGACTGATGATGCCTCATATTAGCTTTGGTTTCATGCATTTTTTTGTAAAGAACGAGGACCATGGATTTTGTCCCCTATCACTTACGCTGGAATCATGTTAGGAAGAGATCTCTTCATAGTCACTATAGACAGGAGGAATGTTTGCAGTGACCAGTAACTCTGTTAATGTACTTATAGGCATATGTGTATTGTTTTAGAATTGGAAAAACATGAACCTGTCCTTTAAGACCATACCTTCTAGTTGTTTGGTAAAGAGAACCTGCACCAGAAGCCAGAAGAAGAGTATGACCATGATGCCCTCGATCATACCCTTACAGCAGAAGAGCAGCACAGACTGCCAGAGAGGCTGACCTGGGTACTCCTCATCATGGTAAGGCATGGTGCCAACAGTGAGCTGAGAGTCTGTAGAAGGCCTTCCTAAAGAAATGTCCACAGAAGCACAGAGAACCCAGTAAAGACGATCATTTGTCTTGGAGATATCTCCCCACGTATTTCTGCTTCAGAGGGTCAATAAGAGCCATTGTTTTGGGGTGCCAGAGTCACAATGGCACAAAAACACCTGTATCCCGTGAAAACATCTTGAACATTTAGAATCAGAAGTTTCAGGTATGGGCAACAAAATATGCAGTAACACCTGCACATTACATGATATCCCCAGATTCCATAAAAACGACCTCTCATTTAGGATGGACCTCCTTCCACAAGTTATAGTCAAGCAGTCCTATACAGCTGTAAGTCTGTTCCCCTGTTCAAAGCTGGAAGGTCATCCTGCTGTCCTAACTTTCTACATGCAGTGCATTCCAGTCTTTATCCTGGGACAGTGATCCCCTCATCTGCAGAGTGACTTGACCAGTATTATTCCTCCCTGGCGGGCGGGGACCGTGGGCGGAGATATCCACTCTCATAATACCTCTCAATTGTGCCTGTAGCATCTTTCTTCTGCACTGTTCCAGATGCTGATCCAGCAGTGTCACTATAGAATAACTATCCCGACAGTAAATCCTGCAACCCATCCCCCGCCCTCATCCTCTGACCTCTTATCTCCATTAGTATAGCCTCTTTCATAGGTCTGCTGCACATTACAGTTCAGGAATTAACTCTCAAAACAGACTTTCTGCACTTCCCATTCCACATAAACAATGTGCAGATTTTAATTTGATAAACTTAATATGTGAAATATACATTTGGTTTTCCACCAACGCAGCAATTACAAATAAAGCATTACTCACAATAAAACGCAGGGGAGGACATGCTTAAAAAGTTAACATCTTAATGGTCCATTGGTTAAGGTTCCAGGTTAATGATAATGAGAAAAGTGGCGTGAAGTGACGATCAACTAGAAATACTAAAAAAATGTGCATGTTTATGGATGCGTAATACCCTCTGAACTTGAAATGGTGTGTGTGTCTTGTACGGAGGAGGAAATGCTACCCCCATCTGGCCGCTCACTTATGTATTCTTTTCATTTTGGTATGCACTATTCAGTGGTGGAGGAACTATTCAGATCCTTTACTTTAACTGAAGTAGCAATACTGCAATATAAAAATACTCCCTTTAAAATCTTAATCTGTACATTAACTAGTAACTAATATTTCCAAATAAAGGTTTAAAAATAATGAAATGGAAATACACAAGTAAAGTACAAGTATGTGACTGAATGTAATTAGTTGCATTCTACCACTGTAACTGTGAAACACTTTGTAAACCAGGGTTTTGACAGGTAGGTCCGATATAGATTTGATCATGGCACTTCATTCTTGACATTAGGATTAGTATATGTGACAAAATAATCTCAACTCAATTACTGATGAAGTCTGTGTGGTGCAGTTGAAAGCTCAAAAAAGTAGCAAGTGGACCTTGGAGATTATTTTGTCACACATGCCTTAAAATTTTGTCTTGCTTACTTATTATGGATTTGTCGAAACAACTATGAAAAAGACACAAATTCATTAAAAAAAAAAACAAAAAACAAAAAAAAAAACACGGTACATGAAAAATTGTAGTAGCTTCAATAACAACAAAATGAAAAACCAAGATCTTTCGACATATCTCTATAAATGTAAAAGCTCATAAACAAAGAACAGCCTTTCTACAGAACACAAGATTGCTTTATTCCTCATGGCCACATGTCCAAGAAATATGTTAATCAAAGACCAAAACAGAGTTTAATATCAACCTTGATTTTTTTTTTTTTTTTTTTTTTTTTAGTTGTCAAGTTCACAGTGACATTTGTTTGCAATATGTCTACCTGATTGTCCACGTATTTCAGCAGATGGCTAAATCAACACATGCTGCATTAAGTATTGCATAGTCCACTAGAAGAGTGAGGTAGACCTGTTTCAGTGTTAACTTGTTAAAAGCTTGAGGAAATTAACGATACATTCTCTGCGTTTATACAAATACAACACAGCAATATATTATTAGATAGAGTATAACAGTGATGAGTCCAGAGGACATTCAGAGGACATTCCTGAAGAAATTCCCAAGAAACTTACCAACATGGGAAGTCAAATGAGGTAAATGTTGTATCACTACTTTCTTACATTTAGCTCCCAGCAGAATTCTTGTTGACCAAATTTTGCCTTTGATTCACAGCTGATATGAAATAACTGTTTTGCACTTTTCAGGCCATGCTATATGATTAAATAAAAATAAAAAAAAAATTTGAGGAAAAAAATAAAACACAATACAAAACATTAAAAAAGATCCAACCAACCTAAAACCAATTTCTTTTAAATTCCATTTGATTCTTCAGGAGACACAATTTCTGGAAAACGATGATGTACATAATCCCTGAAAGCTGCTATGAAAAGTATAAACTATAACATTTCACTCACATTAAACCAAATTTTTACCAGTAGGGATAAAAAAAAAAAAAAAAATGGCTTCAGCAAAACCGTTACAGACAGGAGATACGACACTGAGCTACGGCTTTTTGGTCTTAAATAGCTGCACTTTGGCAACCACACTTTTCTACTCATGACCTTGGAAAAAAAAAGTCAACCACAGACCTGTTTGATAATTAGCTATATATGCAGTTGACACCCAAAAAAGCTTGGCATTGGTTCTCATCGTGCACTTTTCTACTCTAAAGATACTTCTGAACAAACCTTGTAAAGCCCTTTACACGTGAATGCAACTACATTTAAAAAAAGCTTCTGACCAGCACTAAGGTAAACTGAGATCCAAATCTACATTATAGTCAGTCTTGAAGCCTTTGAGGTAAAACAAATGTCCTCTTGACAAGAATCATTTAAAGAACATTACGCCCTCAAAGAAATGGAAAAACAATGCTAGAAAAAACTGAATTAATTCATGTGTTGCAGCCAATTTTCCCTAAAGTTCATATAGTTCTTGTCTGACAAGAGAGGAATACTGTGCAATCATTTGGCTCAGAATAGATTTAAAAGCCAGTGAGCCTTAATTTGGTCCCTTTGAGGAGGTGGAAGATGAAGATGAGGGACTGTGGGAGGAGGAGAGGGCACTGAAACCACTTGTTCCTGCCAGAGTTACAGCCTGTGACGCCACGGGAGCAGCTGACTTCTGAGCAAACAGTGTTCCTAGAGTGCAGAGATCAGAGAAAGGATTAGAATTAAAAGCAATAGCTATTAAAAAACAGGTTTTGTATGACTGGCTTGCTGTTTGCAGAAATTACAACTTTTAAGGTAAAGTTCAGTGTAGAATTTAGTGTCATTCTCTCCATATAAAGTGCTCAGCATACAGATGAATGGAGTTTAACTAATTATAATGCTACAGTGTGCACAACAGAGAAACAAACAGGCACAAAAAACAGATGCAAAAGAAAATAAATTACAGTTGTATTGATATTGCACTGACACTATCTTCATGTCTTTACGCTACTTATAAAGCTACGGGCAACAGGCTTAGCTTAGCAGAAAGACTGGAGACAAGCAGAAAACGGTTAACCTGATTCAGTATCTGACTGCCAGGGCCACTGAAGCTCATTAAAACCACAATGTTTTGTTTTTACCCCTCAGTTTTTTTTCTTACTGATTAAACAAGCAGGAAATAATGTGTTAATTAGTAAGCTTCACAGTTGCTGATAAACTCATTTTTTCTACCCCTTTGGACAGAGCCAGGCTAGCTGTTTCCCCATTTGCAATCTCTATGCTAAGCTAAGCTATCCACCTGCTGGCTCTAGCTGCATACTTTATGCAAAGATATGAAACTGATATCCATTTTCATCTGACTCTTGAAAGAGGAAAGAAAATAAGCATGTTTCCCAAAATGTTAAACAATTCTTTTAAGTTATATAAGGCGGTAAACTGAGAGTCTAGCTGTGCTTATTACATAAAGTGCGATGAATAGTAATGTATAATCTCATATAAAAATGTGCATCATTTTCACAATATGCTACACAATAAAACTGACTAAAATGATAATAAGAAATATATAATTTTTTTTAAATTATAATAATAAAACTATATAATTTAACATTTTTACTCCAACAAATTGAAATGTGGATTTGATAAAAATACATTTTAAAATACATTTTTCTTAACTGCTTCATTTGGAAATTTAAAGAAAAAACAACAACAACAACAACAACAACAACAACCATGTTCCCCTTTAAATCTGAACGACGTACCTGAGTAAATAGTACCATTGACCTCCACAGATACTCTGATACTGGCTGCGCCATTAGTGGAGATACTCAGAGACAAATCCTGTTTGCTCTCTGTGGGAGAACAACAAAAAACTGCACATTAGTGGACTTTCCTATGAACATGTTTAGTAATGATAAGGTCTGTAAATTGAAGGTAACTCACCGTGTCCATTGTTAAGCTTGAGGTTCATTGGGCTGAAGTGAGAAGCCATGGCCAGGAGGTTTTGTTGGAGGGCCTGCTGCATGAGGCGCTGCTGCTCCTCAGCCAGCCGCATCATTTTCTTCTCTGGCCCGTCGACTGCAGCTCCTCCTGCTCCCCGCTCCAGCCTCTCTCTGAGATGCTCTAATGTGGCAGCTTGTGCCAGTTGCTGCTGCTGCTGCTGCCCCAGTGCCATGGCCATGGGCAGCCGGCTGGGTATTAAAGGGGTGGGGATCTCATCTGATTGGAAAAAATGAAAAATAATGTATGTAAATAATTATAAAATGTGTCATAACGAAGAACAACACGGACAAAAAGCAAAGGAAAATGTCAGGTTTCCTTTAGATAAAATGGTAGCAGTTCATGATATACCTGAAAAATAATCCTATTTAGTACTGAAACAAATACCCATTTCATTATCAGTCTGCTAAATGTGTGGGGAAATTTAAGCCCCTCCTGGTTTGCCGCCAAAGTAATGGAGGCAGGGTAACACTCAATATGATGAGGAAAGTATTTAAATAGTAAAATAGTTAAAGCGTTCTTTAAGAGCCCAGTAGGCATCCTTTAATGTATTGGTATAAAACAATATACCATAGAATCTCAGGTGGTTAAAAAGGTGATCGAAGTACCACCTTTTCTTTGAGACAAGAAGAAGAATGACTTTCAAAATAAGGGATATCAAATCAGGGATACCAGTTTTATTACAAATATAACAGCACTCACTCAAAGTAATGTCATACCTGTGTTTCTCTTTAGATTTGGACTAGCGGATGTGTTCAGGCTGTTGTGCGCGGCCGGGGTGGTTTGCATCGTGGGGGAGGAGAGGTGGGCGTGTGGAGCAGAGCTCGGGGAGGGAGAGTAGCGGTACAGGCTGTTGGTGTAGCTGGGACGTCGACCTTCTCGGCGGTTGCTGTCGATGGCGGCCTGCAGCTCACCGGGAGAACTCAGCCCCTTCTTCTCACACTCAAACGGGTACAGGTACTTCATATACCTACAAAGAAAAGTTTCAGCATTTAAGATTTTAACGTTTAACGGATGCTTTTCAAACTAAATTTACTAACTTGCTGCACCTAATACTTTTAGAAATTCTTCAAACTTGGAAGAACAATAAATAAAAAATGTCTTGCACTTGTGTTGTACCAACATGGGGGTCCGAAATATCCTAGTTTTATCCAACAAGGAGGGTGAAATTTGACATTTCTAGATTCCTATCACATGTAGACCTGCAAAGATATAATGAACACAATTCCAAACTAATCCAACAGAATCAGCAAATCTGGTGAGTTTAATTTGTATAAATTAATGGATGTGTATAAATGATTATTGTTGTCTTGCAGAATTTTGGTCATTTTTGATTTAAATGTATTCATTAGTACAATGGTAATATTTTATTTAGAAGATTACACAACTGACAGCAAGTGATACTCTAATAACTACCAGAATATGAAATATCTTCTCTAAGTCTCTCTCTCTCTACTAAAGACAGAACATATAATAATATTATTAAATCTATGAATGTAATATCAATCGTATAGTGAGCTCCTCTGTTACCAATCTGAGAGACACCTACTGGGTGCGGAGGGTGAAAGCTGCGCTTGTGATCGACGTGGGGAGGTTCAGGCCTTTGGTAATTTCCCTCCAGATCTTCTTGTTAATAACCTCCACCAGACCTCCCTTCTCTGTCACAAGCTTATAAAGCCTGTACAGGTCCAGCACCTGCTTCGCCATGATGGGGATGCGGTTCACAGGAGTTCCTGAGTAAAATGGGAGAATATGCGCAATGAAATGCAGTGATGTTCTTTGATATGTACTCCTGTGAGTGGTCTTGTACAGGCACGAGGATGAAATGGAGGACAAATTCTGATCTTCCCACCTGAGAGCCTAAGGTTAATGTTAGGTAATATGGCTTAGCATGTATAATCTGTGTGGTTAGACTAGTCTAATGAAGCTTATTTCAGATGGGTGGGGGTGGGGATAATTCCACAACAGCAGCTTTGTTGCTGCATCGATTTAAGTGCAGGGGGAGGGGGTGATTTTAGAGCCAGCAGTGTCTGTCAATCACCGGGTTGACAGCAAACCCTTCCAATCCTGATTAGGAGAAAAGCCAATTAATGAAGGAGGCAAAAAGTAGTTTTAGAAATAAGATTACTTTGTGCTTAAAACTGAACACAGACCACAGACACACGTGCCGTGTCTTTTGCCTACTTGAGTAAAGATGGCCGACAGCGTCCTGCTGCACCTGGATTTGTTTACATGTTTGAAAAAGCTGGAAATGTTTCATTCAACAATCTTTGCAATACCAAACAACTATAGGATAAACTAGTATACTTAAAACATAAATTGTTTAAAATACAACGTAAATATATTTCTCTAACAAAAGTGAGTGTTTAATGTCAAATGTGGTTTATGTTGGAAAAGGGTCTAGTACTAGCGCGAGATACCATGTTCACTTGCAGTTGAACTTGAATAACAGACGATACAAATTCCTGCTGCTTAAGTGACACCACTTATTTTATTTGATGTTTGGTAGGATACACAAAGACATGGACTTCAAATGTAAGAAAGGAACATTGATAAGAGCCTCCTAGGCAACAGAGAAAAACAAAATAAGAATGTAGGAAATCATTAAGGAGTCTTACCTCGTTTCTGCATAAAGACAAAGAGTTCATCAAGAAACTCCTTCCGTTGTGGGTCATTATCGAGTTCATACAGCTGTATATTTAAAAAAAAAAAAAAAAAAACCCATCAGCAACAAGCTAGTCAACTGTTACTCTGTGATTGTTTCAGGCATTTTTCTTTTTTACGAATATTTACCAAATCTACTGACCTTGGCAAAGTCCCTGGATGGCTCTCCTTTTACTTTTCCTCCTTCATTCTCCTCAGCCCAGATGGCACTTCCTCTCTGTAAATACAATCACAGAGTGAAGCATCAGTCAGCAGTTTGTGCCCCAAATTGTCTCAGGTCTGCTTTATATGATGAATTTAATGAGGATAGTGTGGCAAAATGACTGGCAAGTTCAGAGGTTCACTTCCAATTGCTTATTTCAGACCAAGAATGAATGTACAGATGGTACTGTACTATATATGATGTTACTTTACATACTGACCACAGTGTCCTGCATTAAACAGTTGGGCACAGTAAAACAGAGCTTAATGAAAGGCCCCATGCTCATTAGATAGTTTAATGTGACATGTTATTCCTCTATCACCTCCCCGTTAACATGACAGTTAAAGGTTAAAAATGTGAGTTGAGGGCAGTGTGTGTGCAACTGTGCGGAAAAGCCTGCTGAGAGGTTATTGTCCCACTAATGCCCGCTGAGAGCTGCCTGATGGTGCAAGTTTGAAAATCAAACATGATTTGTATAACAGTTTTAAGAAGGGTCTGTCATTACAATTACATTAAGTGGACGAAGTGTTCTAGTATCGCTTCTATCTTTATTCAAAACTGACACTACAATGAATTCATTTTAGGACTATTGTTGATCTAGCTGCAGCTGATAGTGTTTTTTTTTTCTTCTTGGATATCCAGTGCTAGTTTGCTTTCTCTGAGCACATGGAGGGCATTGCTTATGTGTCATTCAGTTCATGCTTATGTTTTAAGAGAACATGTTTAATATCAAAACAAGTATGTGTATTTTAGACAACAAAACATGTTTTAGTTTTTGATAGAATCAAATGCTTCAATTCTCAAGCTTGTGGTTAATCAAAATAATGGACTCTTTTTGTCTTTCCTTGTGTTCCCTCATAATGATTTCGCTTGATATTTGCATTTTAATCCACCAATTTGTACTTTAACACATTATCACGTTCCCTAAATGTTTGGCATGGCAGCCTGATCCAATCTGGGGTTAATAACGACAGTAATTTCAGTCTTTAAGCTATAAAATACATGGGGACAAATAACCTGTCACCAATAACCTACTTTAATGGTCAGGATGTAGAAATTATTGAGTTCTACAAGTACTTGGGCAATATAATTGATAATAACCTGAGTTTTGATTGTAACACCAGTATGTTCCAGGGGAGCCTTTTTTGTCTGAGGAAGCTGGCTACGTTCAATGTAGACATGTCCCTGATGACCGGGTTTAATAGATCTTTTATCTAGTCTATTTTTTTCTTTTTTCTTTTATCCGTTGATATGCTTCAATCATTCTAAAACAGAAAAATGCATTAACAAAGGTGATCAAGGTCTGTAGCAGTAACACAGGTACTCAACAGAAAAATCTGTCGGAGTTGTAAAACAAACAGTTGTTAAAGAAAGGAGAATCCATTCTGGCAGACAGCACCCAGCCCCCTGCACCTAGAGTTAAAGACCTTGCCTTCGAGTGCCCGTTTTAAGTACCCCCCCTAGCCAAACCCAAAAGATACAAACATTCCTTCCTAACCTTAGCCATTTCATGGTAAACACTAATAGAAAAAGGTAATATCAACTTGAACCGCCAAACCACGCTTGGTAAACATTGCTTTTAACTTTAGTAGTACCTAAACATAGTTTACTTCTGTACTCTGTTTTTTGACCTTCTATTATATTATATTAATGTATTTAATTGCCCTCTGTGTTTTTGATCTTGTCTTATTACTGTCGCAGAACCGATTGCCCCTCTGGGGACGAATTAAGTTCCACTTGACTTGACTTGATTCATGTTTATAGTAAAGACAATTCAAACTGCCAATGCTGACACACAATCAACGGCTGTGTAAAGTGCTTCCCAGCCTTTGTTGTCAACGTTGCCACCACCCTATCAGAGTTCACTGGAACTGGTTTTAAACTGAATGTTATTTAAAACTAATAATTGTATAAAAGTGGATATTGTCCTGGCAACTTTTATCCAGTTTAACCCTCAATGTTTAGGTCTGTTTGGCCAAGTTTGCATGTGTACTACAAGCACCTGTAGTGGCAGAAGCTAGACATTTTAACCATCCATCCTTTGTTTACATTATTTATTTTAACATTTTATCGATATTTTAACTGTTTATCCAGTACCTTTAGATAACTATTTAACCATTTAGCTTTTTGACTTTTAGCTAACTATTTGAACCATTTATCAATTACGTTTAGATAACCATTCATTCATTACGTTTGGCTATTTTAAACATTTATAACTTCTAGCTAGGTATTTAAAACACTTATCCTTTACTTCTTCTGGCTAATTATTTTAACCATTTATCCATTACTTTAAGCAAACTTTTTCAACCTCTCTGCTCGCTAGCTAACTTTCACACGCTAAATTTCAACACAGGTGTTACAGCTGAATAACTATGAAGATGTATTTTTAGAATTACATTTTTTTTTAATTACTTGAGCCACTCCAAGATCTTTCCATGTACTCCTAACTGCAGAAGCAGGGATACAAGTACGGCCTGGTTGGGCATCGCAGTTGTAACGGACGCCTGTAAACAACACTTACCTTGGGGAAATTATTTTCTGTTCCACTGTTTCCAGTTGTTAATCTGGTTAAACAGTATGTAACCACTTTAGAAACAAAATTCTGCTCCTATGGTGGCAGAGTTGTTGACACATTTAATAGCATCAGCTTAGAATTTCTAATAAAGGACTGTTACTCCCGCAGCAGAAAGCCTATTGATGTGAAGGTAGATAAACGTCCCAGTCTTTTCACCATCAAATGGAAATAAAACCCTTCCCCCCTTATTGATGAACAAGGGAGACCAACTGTGGATCTATTAACAAAGAGCTTTCAGTTAATTGCTCACAGAGCTTTCACACATCCAGCCCTGGGAAACCTGATAGTATTCATTATGTAGGTCAGGAAAAGGTTTCTTTTGTTTCGTTAAAAAAGGCTAGTTTTTATTAGGTTTTTAGATGATTTTATGTATCTAAATGACAAATAATCAGGTTCACTGGTATTACTACGTAAAAGTAGGTCTTTAAAGTCTCTGTTCAACCAGTCAAGATAAAAAAAATACAAATAAATCACACTTCATTTGAAATGTCTCATTAAAATACCCAAAACCTTAACTGGAAACTACCTCTTATAATGAGCTTCATTAAAATCCTTCAGCTGTTCCAGTACAGCAACAGTGAAAACATATCCCCCACCAAATTTCAAAGTAACAGCAGGGGAGACCAAAATTTTAATCCAAATCAAATTATTGGGCCTTTAGTCACCCTAACAAGTCAAGATCATTTATCTGGCCCCTTGCTGTGCCGGGAGCTGGGACTGAAAGCAGACATTGGCTCTTTGTCCACACCCATGCTACATGTAAGGGCTTTTACAGTGAGACCGCACACAATGAGTGAACAATGGCTGTCCAGCACGGCGAGGCTTTTCCAGCATACCCACTACTAACTACCGATGTCTGAGTGACAAAATGAGTGGAGGAGAAAGTAAAATGAGCAGGGAAGCAAGAGACAGTTCAGAGAAGGAAATGAGTAAAACATCAAAAAACAACTATTTTAACTTCCCACAATTTAACTCGCAAAAGAACCCATTTCAGACTACTTGTAACAAAGTGAACTTATTTACATGCATGTTACATAAGACAGCTTCATTGTAATCCACTGAAAATGTGCCCTGTTTTGAAATTCAATCTTAAAAAATACAAACATTAATCAAAAGGGTAGGTAAAGTGCAAGCATATTTAAATCGTTTGTCTGGTTATAGGCTGCAAATTTTACTACAGTTTGCTAAACTCAATGATATTGTTCCCTAGTTAGCAGTGATAAAGAAACCCTAGCTGCTTTTAAGTCTATCTTTGATGTAACGGTAAACAGGATTAAGCGAAATACCTTCAGAATCAAAAGATAATCTGTCTACAAGATGTTCATAAATCTTGACACATACAGGTCAGAGCAGAAGCATCAACTGCTATTTGTTCAGATGATAAATTAGCGTTGAAGTAACATCTGAGCTGCTTCTGCTGATTTGGAGAAACAGAACTAAAAACAACTCCAGGCGTATAAATTAAAGCTTCACATCTCATTATCGTGCTTGTCGAAATGTTTTAAATGTATTCAAGGTGCTGCACACAAGAAAAAGAAACACATTCCCACTGCATGTATTGATTACTTGCAGTTGAATTAACCTGCCACTTAGTGTTGCCAAGCGACAGCTAAATTATGCAAAGCTATCCACTGAGCTACATCTACGTCAGGTGTGAGTTTCCTGGCCTTGTTGAGGTTTGAAAAGAGGCTACTAACCACCGAACTTTTTGAATGATCATGGATTGTACATTGATAAAAAGAACCAGTAATTCCATTTTCTAATTTATATTATATATACATATATACACACACACACATATACACATATACACACACACGTATGTACGTATGTATGTATATATATATATATATATATATATATATATATATATATATATATATACACACACATACATACATACACACACACACACACAAATAATATATATATATATATATATATATATATATATATACAAACACACATATATACACACACGTACGTATATATACGTATATATACACGTACGTATATATACACACGTACGTATATATATATATACACACGTATATACACACACACGTACGTATATATACACATATATACACACACGTACGTATATATACACGTATATACACACACGTACGTATATATACGTATACATACACATATACACACACACATATAGATATATACACATGTATATATACACATGTATATATACACACACAACACACACACATATAATATATATATATACACACACAACACATATAATATATATATATACACACACACACACGTATAATATATATATATACACACACACATATAATATAATATAATATAATATAATATATAATATAATATAATATAATATAATATATATATTTCAAGAAACACAAGAAAAGCTAAAGTCTCTAAATAATGACCAAGTGACGTGTAAACTCTTGATAACAAATACCAAAAGCTCATTATGCTCCACTGAAACTACTGTAAGTAAAATTTATGGGTACTTGCTTGCTGGTATGCTGTGAGGCACTAACCCAGCTGTCCCTCTGCCCACGGTCCTCATTAATCATAACGTATTGTATTGAATTGGGGCCTTTTTAAGGGAAACATACACACAGAAGAACCAATCAGATCAGGCCCCATAAAAAAGAAAAAAAACCCATGAGGAGACCCTCTGTTCCCTATAAGTAGTTAAACATATCTGCTGGAAAACATGCTCATAAATACTGTCTTTGGATCTCATGTTTACTACATTCTTTTCACATTTTTAAAGGAGAAGTGGCTGACATGAGGAAAAAGATCCTCCACCCTACCCAGCAATTCCTTACATTAGTTAACCCTCGAAGCAAACCTTGACCATAAAGACGTGCTTGACGCTATTTCATTAATCCTCTGCTCTCATTATAGAGCCATCTCCGTCAGTCCCGAACCAGCTGCTTTAAACAGTTAGGACTGGACCACAGACAAGACCAATTTGCTTGGGCAGTGGCGAGAATGCATTTTCGAAAGTGTGAGACTTAGGTGATGTATGGCAGAAGGAGAGACCCCTGACCTAACCAGTAAATAAACACTATCAGGTTTGGGCATCTTGCCAAAGGGATACGCTCCTTCCTCCACATGTGAGAAAAAAAGCAGGCAGACTGGGCAACGGTGAGCCTGACTCTCAGCAGGAGGAAGTTAACAATTAATAATAAGAGGTGCAACACACACACACACACACACACACACACACACACACACACACACACACACACACACACAGCAAAGAGGAGAGTCACAGGTGTTCATCTTCTCCCTGTAAAAATTAAACGAGGCTCTGGCTACATCAAAATGGAACAATAAGCACGGCAATATATCCAAGAGTGGACTGAGATATTACAATTGATTTATTGTAGCTGCAATTTATGAAAGAAAATATTCTATAATTCATTCTAAAAGATGTAAAAGAAACACAATACAACCCTTGATTTTGGCACTCAAATCTAAGAAAACTTACTTGTTTAAATGGTTCATCGAAGCCCCAGTCAGTGAAGCCACTGGGTGATGTGAAGGCATGGTGACCGGCAGGAGACAGCAGGTCCTTCTCCTCATGCTCCTGTTTTGTTGCTGGAGGTGGAGATTCAGACGTTTGCTTCACAGCAGGTGACGGAGATGTGGAATAAGGAGGAAAGGGGAAGCCGGGAACCTGCTGGAGTCTGGGCTTCTTCGCCTGCTGATGAAGCCCATTCTCCTCGTCCTCCTCTTCATCGTCCACCAACTCATCATTCTCCTGTTCGTCCACATCCGTGTCTTCATCTTCTTCATCTGGATCCATTCTGCTGAGATGGCTGCTCAAAGCTTGTTGGGCTTCCTGATAAGTCTGTCCGTCTGCTTTGCCAAATAATGCAGAGTCTAGCCTGGAGCCAGAGACTCTGGCTGCAGCAGCGTGCTGAGCAAACAGGAGCTGAGCTTGAAGAAGATGTTTCTCTTGCAGGTTCATCTCCAGTTTGGCTTCCTGTTGTCTCTGCAGCTGCTCCATTACCGCCTCCAGCTTCACCCCAGCAGGACTGGACTGAGGACACCCAGCTGAACTGCTCTCCTCGGACAAGTTTGACTATCAACAAAATAAGAAAAATCACAATAGGAAGCATTTCGTGTGGAAAATATCAAATATTACCCCACTGTTCACAATTTGATTGGATGTGTTTGTGTTCATAGGCTGCAGCAAATTATCCAAAGTTATAAATAATGGAAACTGCATTCAACAAGTACAAAAAGGCTAAAGGAGGCCAATTAAACTCTTACCAGATTGTTGTTTAAATGCGTTCTCTGAAAAAGAATATACATATTTGTTTTGGATGGAAACAAATAATCAAGTTAAAGCGAAAAGTTTGCTATGAGAGGCTGCCTCGGCCTGAGAAAGCACATTAATAGTGGATTAAAGTGAAACAAAGCTTTTGGGCTTAAGACAATTATTAACAGAAAATGCATTGATTTACTTGTGAATAAATCAGTAGCAGGATACAAATGTTTCCCACTTGGAGTTTCTGTGTCCTCACTACGTAAAAATCTAGTTAAATAAAAATAAAAAAAGAAAGACGACAAGAAAGAAAGGGCTTGCGATACTAATCGATTCTTCGGGTTTTATGAATGGAAAAATCAACTTTATTTAAAAGTGCAGATAAATGCAATTATAAAGCCTGCATCAACCCATAGGAAAAGAATGATCAAGGGGATCAAAAACTGCGAAGAAAAAAAACTGCATCATAACATTGCAAATGTTCTTAGTAATGATTACATTAATCGTCATTTGCTTTGTTACTGTAAGAAACAGGAGTGGGAGCGTTCCCAAGCAGTCGTCGACACTCACCATTTGCGCCTTTGAGTAATCCATCATCGCCAACAGGTCTTATCTAGTTTCTCCTTCTTTCCTTCGGCGGAAGCAAATCGCATGACCAGTTTTCTCTTTTGGCCAGAAAAGATTTCTTCTGATCAAACGCGATTTAAAAAGCCGTGCAGTGTGGAGGCCGGAGTGATCGGAGCTGGAGGAGGGGTAATAATGCCCTGCGTTTTACCTCCCTGGTCACTGCGCATGGAAACTCAAACATCTTTGATTGTCTTTGACTGAGTGGCCTACTCCCCCCCCAACTTGGATGAATGAAAGGCCCGCCCCGTACGTGAAGCTCGTAAAGTGGGTTTTCATTCCTGCATCTCTCCACAACTACCCGCCCACTTCACAAAGACAACCCACCCTAAACCCTAAACCCTAGACCCGAGGCCAGTGCTACTGTCATAAAACACTGGTTCGGTTATGGAGGTTACACGACTAAAAATATGACAACGCAGATTTTTAGTCTGGAGCTGCTTCATTCACACTGCAAATGGATCTGACCTCTGCATCCAAAGGCTAGTGAGTTTTTGTTTTTTTGTTTTTTTAATTGTTTGCATTTCACAGCATGGGAATTATTTCTGGCTGTAAAGTCAAGCTTCAGGAGTCATTGCTCTTTTATTTTCTTTGGACCAGAACTAAACAATCTAAAACGAAGGTAGGGGAAAAAAAAGTGAATGGCCTGCAGGTGACTCAGGTCATGTTTCATCTCATCTCATATTTTCAGTGAATTCCCCAAAGAGTCCAAGATTTATTTCTGTAATCTAGGTGCCACTATGCTGTAGCCGTGGTGTTTTGCATCACTCAGTACAAACTAGTTTCCAATAGCCACTTCAACACAGTTACCTTATTTGTGAATAGTGCTATGAATTAAGGGAACTCTCAAGCAGTCCAAACAATAGAAACAGGTTTATCCTAACTATTTGTTGGGTAATAAACCAACTTTCTGAGCAGTTACATACTACATATGGTAACAGTGCTTGCTTTTGAATCAGTGACTATAGTTCCTCCCCTCCCTCTATAAAAAGCCCAGGGCAGATACTGTTGACACGACCCGATTGGTTTCTAGAAACGAGCAAAACTAAGAGTCAAGAGAGAGCTTAAGGCAAAACGGTACTTAAATTAAGAGAGGAATTTCAACTCATTCTTACCTGCTAGCAGTCAAACGGAGCAGTTATAGATTTTGATCGATAGATAGATTTTTTAGATTGCAAGGATATAAAAACCTAAACCGTGCTTTACTTTAAAACTTTATAACAAGAACTAAAAGCTTCAAAAGGCTTTCTGGGGTGTTCTTGTTGGTGTTTGGGTCTCCAACACAATAATAAATCCATTTTACTTTTACCTAACATGACAAAAAGTATTGTATTGTGAACCTCAGTCATTCCTCTCAAATATCTAAGTATCTGTTCTTCTCATACAGATATAGTCAGGCCCAGTAAACGTCACCTTGTAGCAGGTACAGGTACAGTTTTTCAATTAACAAGCAAACTGGGAATTTACTTGCACGCTATGGTTTATTCATTTATGAATGTTACACAGTATTAGATATGTGGAAAACATCAAAAAAATCCTATGTAGAATGTTTTGTCATTGATAGATGTGTTTAAATCCTCTCATTCTGTGAGGATGTTTGCACATCAATGTTGTAACCTGTCTCAGGCATCTCAGAAGATTCCAGATAAGACATTACAGCATTTTAACGCTTGATAAATAATATAAAAATCATTTAATACTTTCGGGCGTGACGATACCATTGCACCTCCATTGCGTTAAAGTTTCGATGAATAGCTAAACATACTAGCAAAGGGTGCAGTGAAAAAGAGCTCTGAGATAACTTACATATAATTTAAAAAAAAAAAAAAAAAAAGTAATATTTTCTAAATATTCTGAAATGATACAATCAGAATTTAGATATTTTCCCTTGAGATAAGCAGGTAGGTACAACTTTTTTCAGGTATTGTCTGCTCATAAAGCTAATAATCCAATTTTTATCTTTGACTTTTCGATGATCAGAGTCAAAGATATGAATCTGATTATTAAAAGATTAGCATGTTACACTCATGACTATTATTCAAAGACTTTGAGTGCTGCAAAACTCACGGACTTTGAGAAGCACTTTTCTATTCTGGTCTTTGAAAATAATTTTTGAATTTTTTTTTTTCTGTTTTTGCAATAGTCCAGTCACGTGTTGATAATAAAATTACACCATTTGCCGTTTGAACAAGTTTATTTAATCAGCATGTAAATTTTCCCTGAAATGAAAACAGATGCAATATAGACTGAACACAGTAGAATGATTTTTTTTACATTCATGTGAAAACACTGCTCCCTGGTGGCAAAATGTGAGTCTCACAAGAACGTCTGGACACTCAAACACCGCTGTAAAGTGACGCTCTTCTCTCTATTAAAGCAACTTGTAAAGAAGTATTGCTTTAACATGTACTCAAGCTATTTCAAATATCCAAAAATACTTGTGACACTCAATAAAGATACATTTTCCTTTATTAGGTTCATCAATATTTTACAAGCAAAAGAACGTAATAAAGGCCAAATTAAATATCACATGTATTATATGAGGCAAACATTTAAGTACAAGGGTTCTGTGTGCTGGGGATATCCACTCTCAGATATCTGAAAAAAAAAAAAAAAAAAAATTTCTGTTAGAATGCCATCTTATGACAAACATGGGAGGGGGAAAAAAAATCTATGCCTATTCAGAGACTTGGAATACCTACTCATTTACACTTTGTCAATGCCGAGCTCTTCAGGTGTGGAGATGCCAAGCTCATCTAATATTGGCCGTAGCTCCTGGATCAGGTACGGGTAGATCTCTTTATGAGGTCCTGCTTTGTGCTGAGGAAATAAGCAATGGTAAAACCCATTAATCGTTAACTTATGGCCACCAACTGCAAAGATGCTGGTTGGCAATATTCCCTGAATGATTACCCAGCTGAGAAGCTTTTCTCTCACCTTCACAGCTTCCAAAATTCGGATAGCACTGGCCAAGTCGTTTAATCTCCGACAGGCTCTCAGTGCTGCCTCTAGAATCTTTGGCTCAGGTACCAGATCGTAACCAATCAATGTGTTCATCCCTGAAAGGAGGAATTAACACTTTTTAATTGGAGAACAGAGACAGAAATCAGCACTTTAACTATACACCACAATTCTTTCGTTTCATCTGTTGTTTTAAGGGTATGGCTGATGCTATTCTATATTGTTCCTACGTGAATAGATCCCATGAAACGACCAAAACCAATAATGAACAAATCCCAATAAAAAAGGTATTTTCTGTGTAGTCAAAGTCTGAACCATAGACCTCCGTAAATAAGCTACACAGTTACTAAGTGACATGCCCCTACATTATGATGAACAAGGGCAGTGTAGTTTATTTTAAGTTGATCACACATCCCGTCCTGGAGCTAAAAATACTCAGTAGCACATCAAATTTGAATTAACCTACTGCTGAAAATAATTTCAAAATTCATCTGAGTAATGTTTGCTAAAAACTACAGCACCCTGCTGTTTTAGGAAATTACTTTGCCCCTTTTAAAAATGAAGAAATGATAAATGATAAAATAAAAAAATCAAGATTTACATCGTCAGTAGAAGCCAGTGGGCTTGAGACTGATAGCCACAGACAGGGTAAGGAAGTCAAAAAGTACTGAGAGTAATGAGACTAACGATTTGTTGGTTTTGGTTATTTCATGGGATTTGCTGAAAAAAAAGAAAAATATGGAATAATCTTTTAATGTGGTCTCAATTTTTAAGTTGAAATTGTAAATCAACCACATTTGCAACACTTCTTTGAAAAACAACTTCCTGTTTACATTGTAATGAAAGGTTCAACCACTAAGACTGCCTGCTGAGCCATTTCCTCGAGTTTCTGGTTTTAAAATGTTTCGGCTAAAAAAAAAAAAAAAAAAACAGCCTTTCCCACTCTGTCCTGCAAATCAAAAAAATCTCTTCCATTGTGCTCTTTTCTTTAAAGGAGTGTTCAGACCAAGTACAACCTCGTCATAAAAAATATGCCATGCTTCAGATGCCAGTGAGATGATGAAATATGATTCAGGAAGTGCAGTTTGAATAAAACATGAATGCGTTTGAAGGCTCAGATGCCAAAAAAAGGAGAGAGGATTTTATTTCTCTGGAAACTTATCACACCGTCAATCATGTTATCTTTTTCGTGCGAATAGTCAGGTAGACAGTAGAAATACTGACATTATAAAATATTTATCAGAAATGTGCACTTCAATGTATTTCATTTGCCAGAGCCTTGCTAGATGATGACGTGTTGCAAAAATGTTCAGCCAGGTTCAACTTTTTTTTTGGCCATACCCTGTGTTAGCGCACTTGCTGCATCGATAGAGTGGTCTCACTGAAATGAACGAGGGAGCAGCATTTTTTCACACTGTACCATTTTTCTGTCTGAGCGTGAACTTGACCAATCAGAACTCTACAAACCCACCAACTAAGAGGGTTGTACTGACCATGGCTAGACATCAAATCTAAATAGCTTTCGGTAGATTTACGTTTACCGTCCGAAAAGTGTGTGTAGCATGAAGTATCGAAAACTGTCGAGTACCAAAAACTGGCATTAAATGCTTGTTCAGATTGATAATCTTCTTTACTTATCCTTTGATCAGACAGTTTCTGATGAGAATCATAATTTTGCCATTTTAGACTTTATTTTATTCAGGCAAAGTTCTTGCACGGCTACTTGTCTAATATTTAATGTTTGTGAAGTTTGGAGTGGAGGTGAGTTAAGTAGAAAAAACGTGTACATTCCTCAAAGTAAGATATTGTTTTGGTATCTGTACTGAAACGCAGGTAACGAATTACCATTAGTATTAAAAACATTTCAAAAGATTCCCAGCCTTCATATTTGTTTACCTCAAAATTATACAGAAAAAGTCCCGGCAACACTGGTCACATGTTCAGAGAATCGGGTCTGTCACTCAAAAATAAGTACTAATTTAATGTATATTTTGCATATTTATTAAATCAAATTTTTTAATGTTTCCCTGTTTACATTTCAGTAATCTTACTACAAAACAGTATACTGATAACATATTTTGGTAATATCCATTACAAAAAAAAAAAAAAATCAACTAAATGATTTCATCCCAGTAATGCACTAATCTGATGAAGCCAATCTTGTCATAAAGCATTCATGCTCACTGCTTGCACCAAATCTCAGCGCACAGCAAATCTCCCCCAGTTAACAACTCTGTTGACACGGTAAACACTCCTGTATTGCCAAAACAACTTTCTTGTTCTTATCTCTGCAATAACTGTTGGACACTATGTATTCAGTCTCAGTTTTTAATTTCTCAGGGCTTATATCTTCAGTGATCCAGCCTCACCATCTTTCACGTAAACGTACCTTTTCTCAGCTCCCAAGCGTCAATGTCTGACTTGTTGAAATAGGTGACCCAGCGGGCATCAAACTCCTCGTCTGTCTCCTGCTTCCCATGTGAGTAACACCTTGGGGCCAAAAGAGCTGCACAAGGAAAACTGTTTTTAGTTTAGCAGTCTGTCGTCAATAAAATAAAGCTGTGGTATCTAGTGTCAGGCGGTGCAGAAGGGCAAACAGGGCGCAATCAAGGATATCTACGGGGAGCGAAGTGGGAGAGGGAGAAATGCTATCTAGCGATGTAACGCAGGACTGCGCATACACACTGACAGGAGATTTCTATCTGTACTATGGTGCTAATAATATATTCAAGAAGATGTGGGGACTAGGCGTCTAGTTAACATTCATTGTAACTGTCCTGAATCTACATCTGCCTAATTTAACTTTCCTGACAGATGGAAGCCAAAGCAGCGGAGCTTTTGCCATAACATCACGATACCATTAGAATAAGGTGTGTTTCCCCGATTGCTATAGACTGCGCCAAACCATGGCTTGATGTCAACAATACTAACTCGGCGACTAACTGGGTGATTGAACGCAGCCGTAGTCAACTAACCTAGTTAGCATGTTAGCAACTAGCATCGGCAACCGCAGGGCCCGAGTCTGAGCCTTCCAACTCGGTCACGGCAAGGACACGGACAGCACCAAGCTGGCCACCGGGGCAATCTCAGAGCAGCACACAGTAAGATTATGTGGGTAATGGCTGTGTCAAACGAAAGTCTACATTATTTGACTGACACATTAACACATTAACAGTGTGGCGTGTCGTTAGAAGTGATAGTTACACTGGCTAACTGGCCGACAGCCACGCTTTGGTTTCCACTAGAACTTCGCCCTGACTGTTTCATACGCCACCAAATTATAAAATAAACATTCAGAGGTGATAGCAGAATGAGCAGATACCTTGGCACCCTGGCTGCGTACGGGTTAAGCTCCGGACACCGGAGACAGAGAGTCGGACGGCGGCTCTGAACATTATGCGGGACTGCCAGCTACACCAACCGGTGAGGTTAGACAGGAGGACCCTAGCGCTAACTAGCTTAGCCCGTCACGTACGCGTTCCTATACTGCGCATGTGCGAACTGCAGCTCATTGATATTTTTTTTTTCTGAATTGTTGACCTGCTCGTTCTACTTTTTTTATGCACAGCACTGTCCAAACTATTCATTAAAAGTCAAGTGGGGATGATTTAAAAAATATTGCCATGGATAATTTTTATTTATCAATTAACTTCATACAAAGTGCAGTAAACAGAAAAACCCTAAATCAAATCAGTATTGGATGTGACCACGCTTTGCATGTAAAACAAAAGATGGGTCCACTCTCAGGCACACTTGCCGCTGTTTTTGAAGATACTTGGCAGGCAGGTTGTTTCAATCGTCTTGGAGAACTCGCCACAGTTCCTCTGTGGATTTAGTCTGTCTCAGCGTCTTCTGTCTCTTCATTCAATCCCAGACCGTCTCCCTGATGCTGAGATCAGGGCTCTGGGGGGTCATAGCATCTGTTGCAGCACTCCTCTTTCTTCCTGTCCCTGAAGAAAGTTCTTTTATAAATCTGGCTGTGTGTTTGGACTCGTTCTCCTGCTGCAGAATGAATTTGATACTGATCAGGCGCCTCCCTACTGGAACTGTGTGATAAATAAAAATCTAAATATCTACTGTACCTAAAACCTTTACACAGTATTGTACCCTCTGTTGGCAGTTTATTAGCTACACCTAATTAAAACTGATGCAGTCTAATGGAACGGTAGTGCATTAAATCCTCCTTCATGAAGTTTAAAATGTTCAGGTTTAATTGATACTCTTTTAGAGGGGTTAATTAAATGTTATTATTTTGGAGGATGTTGTTTCTGGTGCTGCTGAACTGCATTACATTATACAGAGGGGTATTTCTGATGTTTAGTCTACCCTCAATGATATGAATGGGGTGGACAAAATAATAGAAACACCTCTCAATATCATGCAATATAGTTTAACAGCACCACAAACTACATTCTCCGAAATGAACATACAGTTTAACACCTCTTTAAAAAAAGTTTCAAGAAAATGTGAACATTATAACCTTCATGAAGGAGGATTTATTGCAGGTCTGTTGTATTAGACTGCTTTAGTTTTAGCTAGGTGTACCTAATAAACTGCCAACTGAATGTATGTGTGTCTTCATTTTAAGATGAGTTGTCCCTTATGGAAAATGGTTCAGCATGTTCATACATACATCATTAATCTCACAGAAATGTTCAGTAATCATGGGAAATATTATAGTGAGACGCTATAAAAACTCCAAGCAGAACTTTAAAATATGATGCATCTGCTAGACAACGCTATGCCGCAACGGTATAAAACACAGTTAATGTCATCGTGACAGTACTTTCAGTTAACCCATGTATGAAACTGTGCTGCACACATAGAGCCTTGCTTTCCCACACACACTCTAGTCCCTACAGCAATATCAGATTTTTTATAAGGGTTGCCTGTCAGCTATATTCTGTCAGGATGAGAATGAGTGTTAAACAGTCCCTAGGCATGTGGTGTTAAATACTGTTTTTTCACTGTGCCACATTCCACTGTAACTCAGAGCACTAACTGACTTGGATCAAAATAAACTGACCACTGACAGTTTCGGGATACAGGTGGGAATGTACATGAAAAAATTGATTTGTCTCTCTGTAAACATCCAGGTTTTGAACTGCTTCTATTTCATAGGGTATTTGTATTTTTATTTAAAAAAAAAAAAAGATGCATATACACTTTCCAACACAGTCTAAAACCTAAGCTGAGATACACTTCCAAACTAGTTCATTTTTTTCAATGACGATATATCCTTAAAGTAAAAGTCAGCCATTAACCAAAACTTTCTTGTCTTATGATCCATTATTATGTAGATGAATTCCTTCTAAAAGTAGAAAACACAATAAAGACTACTGATGCAAACCTTGATGTTTATAATTACAATGACTTTGACCAACTTTGTGCACTTTTAAGGTGCTTTTGTTGACATTTTGCATCAGAATACGATCAGAGATTACTTATATATAACTACTAGCATGACCATTTACATTGCTGCTAATAATAATTTAATCACCTATGTTATTTTTCATTACAAAGTTACTGTGTTGTAAAAGACAGAC